>NC_136503.1:86032342-86219842 GCF_053919585.1 Euprymna scolopes | reverse complement strand
TAAAGATGATCAAAAACCAATCACCTTCATTTCCACATTAAAAAAAACAACAAATATTTATTAAACGAAAATTGACAGCGTTTGATCCACTGACCGGCGATAGGCATTAAGCGGGGATAACTTCAAATGACAATGCTGTCTTCATTCCTGTAACAGAGGCCATCTCTCCATCGCTTTCCAATATAAGTTGCTGGAATATTTCAATGGCCCATATTTCTATCTTTTCAATAATTTTTTCAGACATACACAGCATAATTTCATCAATTTCGCATTTTTCGGTGATTTTTTCAATTAGAAGAATTTTGACGTTCCTTAAGGAAAAGTAACTTTATTCGGTGTTTCCAAAATTTAATTTTTGTTATTTTCATTATGGTTTTAGATATTTTGATTGACAAGGGTTTTCGTATGTAATTTTCCGAAATTTTTCGTTTATAGAATTCGTCCGGTCGTTATTATAAGAGGATCCGGCCCAAGGAGTGAGAGTGAATTGCCGACCTCTGAAATAGACGAATATAGAGATAGAAAAAATATGCTGATATGGTAAATAATAGCCGTAATCGTGTTTTGCTAAAACAAATGTTGCTACTTATTCTACTTTGCTTTTGTTCGAAAATCTATTAACTTTGAAAATTGTCTAAACTATAATTTTAAGACATTATTCTTCCATGACAAAATAAAACCCTTTTATTGTTGTTGTTGTTGTTATTATTATTATTATTATTATTATTATTATTATTATTATTATTATTATTATTATTATTATTATTATTATTAAGAAGTTAACAGACTTATATTTTGCCAGTTAATTGGTAAAATATTCTTGCAGTGTACAATACACTTATAAATGAGATTGTTACCTTGAAAAAGTGACTTCCACTTTCCTGAAAAAATCACATTTACAAGCATTAAGGAATGTTTGAATCAACACAAACTGAAAAAGAGGCTGAGATGAGTAATTTATCCATCTAATTATAAGTTATGATTAATTACAAAATGGAATGCTTTCCAATCATATTTGAAACGCAATATTGAGGTATATTTTAACATATATTCTGTGTTATTAAAATATGTAGACAAATCTTCAATAAATAAAAGGGATAAAGTAAATTAATAAATGTCAGTTTCGTCCGAGGATAAAGAACTGCTGCCATATCTGGAGAAGTGTTGCTATTAGCACCCTTTTTTGCCTTGATAGTGTACAAAATTGACCCTGAATCATATAAATGGCGATGATCCATTCTCTTCTCCACAGTCTATTTTTCATAGAGGTGATTCTACTTTTCTTTTCCCTGTTCTATCGTATTTGCATTGTAAGTTTTTAATTGATCCCTAATTTCTTATTCCTCCTATTACTCAAATAGTCAAAATTATTGCAAAGTACTTTTTATTTCCTCAAAATTTCTATTTCTAGAATACAACATCCAAGTCGAACATGGTTGATTTAAATGTTAATAGTATTAAATACTTGTCTTTGTAGATTAATTGTAGTAAAGAAGCAACTGGCCCCGACGGCATTCCAATCATAGCTTCAACTGGAACTACCTCCCACACTTACAGAGCTGTTTTAGTGTTGCATCCCAACACCCTGGACAACCGCACCAACATGTCCCGTGTTTAAAAATTCAGGTGATCGATCATCTGCCTCTCAGTACAGACCAATCAATCTCCTGTGTGTCATGAGTAAGTTGCTGGAATCTGTGATAAATAGAAAAGTAGTCAAGCTTCTCAGCAAAAGAAAATAGCCTACTCAGTGACAGGCAATATAATTTCCGTTCTGCTAGGTCTACAGCTGATGTGCTAACTGTAATTGATTGAGATTGTCGGAATGACTTCCTCATCTTGGTTGTTATCGTCACAACGTTTCGGCCGTTTTGCCCTCCGGCCTTCACCAGGTGTTTTGTATCGAACTGGGGAACCGTTTGTTAGGAGTCTCGAACCCAACCCTTTATTATTATTACGGGGGTACCGTGTTCGGACTCCAGCTAGGCTCTGGGACATAGTTGCGGATTCTCTGTTTTGAATGTTACTTTTTCACTGCCTTCGTTCAGGATTGAACTCAGCACATTTGGGTAACTGTAAACTTTGTAGTGAATCTCTAGACAGGAGCTTTGATTCTAGAGTAATAGATCTCGATATATCCAATGCTTTTGATAGGGTACCGCATAAAAGTCTACTTCACATGATTTTCAGCTTGGAAATAGTTGGAAATGTTCTCTCAATTATTAAATCTTTTCTCTCTGATAAGCTAATAAGAGTAGTCATGAATGAGCAGAAATATGAAGCTTCTGAGACTGACCTAAACTCCTGATCTGAAATGGAATACATATATCAAATCTGTTGCCAAGATTGATGAAAAATGGTTAGATCATTCTGACGCTTAGGTACTATCTCATTGCCAATGAAACCCTTTATTTGTATAAGAACCAAGAACGTTCTTGCTACGTCTGGGCGCGCCTGATCTTACTTTGATAGAGTTCAAGGCAGACTTCATAACCTAGTAGGTGATGCCTTTTCTCTTACCAGCAACCTCTTTCCCCAGAAGCAACCTCTTTCCCCATGGCAAGTTCTGGCTTGGTTTCAATTTATGCCATCGCCAGATTTGCATAAAAAAAATCGACCAGCAATAACCACTATATATGGTTTCCTCCACTTTTATCTTTACCTGAACCTACGAGGGGCGTGCAATAAGTAATGCCTCTGACCCATTTCCCGTTGTCTGATCATGCTGAAATTTTGCATGTGCAATGATTATGCTACGGGTTATGTGGTAAATTTCAGCTCTGAACTAATTGTGGTCTTTGTTTTATAGGTGTTTGTACTGAGTCAGATGTGAAATGGAGCCTGTTGATTGTTGAGAAGTGATCCGGTTTTTGTATTTGAAAGGACGCACACCACAGGAGACTTTTGATGAAATGAAAGAAACTTATGGTGATAATGCCCCATCATATGACCTTGTAAAACGTTGGCATCGTGAATTCAAACATGGCCGGAAGTCTGTGAAAACTGCTCCCAGACCTGGTCGCCCCCCTTTTGCCATTGATGAGACACCTGCTCGTCAAGTTGAGGCTGCCATTTTCGAAGATCGGCGCATTCGCCAAATAGCCAAAGATGTACAGATTAGTACAGGGTCCGTGGAAACTATCATTCATGATCATTTACATATGCATAAGGTGTCTGCCAAATTGATTCCCAGGTTGCTCACACACTTCCAGAAGCGAGAACGCATCGAATGCTTTATGATGAATTTGTAGATGTGCCAAGAAGATGAGTCAAAGTTTTTCAAAAGACTGATTACACAGGATGAAACCTGGGCCCATCACTATGATCCAGATACCAAAGCCCAGTCAATGCAGTGGAAGCACTTGGTCTCACCACCTCCAAAGAAGGAAAGGGTGCAGCCCTCCGCTGGCAAGGTCATGCTCACAGTCTTCTGGGACCATGACGGAGTAGTGATGGCAGATTTCCTGGCAAGGGGTACCACAATTACAGGAGCTTATTATGTTTCACTTTTGAATAAATTAAGGGAAGCTATCAAATTCAAGAGGCGGGGTAAGATCAGCAAAGTTACTCTCCTCCTGCAAGACAACGCTCCGGTCCACAACTCGCATGTCGACAGATCAGAAGCACGGGCGTGTGGTTATGAAATCCTTCCCCATCCTCCCTAATCTCCTGACCTTGCACTCTCTGACTTTCACCTCTTCCCAGCCATGAAGTTGTTTTTTAAAGGAAAGCGTTCCCAATATGATGCAGCCTTGATTTCTGAAGTCACGTCGTGGTTGGGGTGTTCTACAAAAACGGTCTCCAGGGCTGCATCAAACGATGGGAGAAATGCATAACTCTGTGTGGTTCCTATGTAGAGAAAGACTAATACCTGCGCCAAGTTTCGTTGCTCTACTGCTATGGTAAGTGGGTCAGGGACATTACCTATTGTACGCCCCTCGTAAATGCAGATTCTATGAACAAAGTATATTTCCTTCAACTACACGCCTGTGAGACTGTTCCACTAGCCTGCTTTCCGACCGATTGCAATATCAAGTCAAATGTAAACAAATTCTTGTTGAGCTGACCCTTGACCGAAATTCTAACCAATCTACACTATTAGCAATTACTACAACCTTACGTTCATTAACCAATATCCTCACATGGCCTTTGAGACTTGATAAATGGTGACTCTCGTAAAACAAAATAGTAAAATTATGTGCAAAGCAGTCGTTTCATGGTTTTATTTCACTCTCAATTATATTTGAGTTCCCTCTGAGCGTTGGCCTATTTATACAGAAAGATATATTTTCTATTTACCTATCTTGCAGTACAAATATCTGTTTCCAAATGATTCATTTAGTTACTGAAGTGCGCATGTGTGGACCCCATTCCATCTTTGCATGTTATATTCCTGCATTGAGACAAAAGGAAATAGATGTGTTGACAACGGCGACAGAATAAATGAGACTTTATTTCAAGAATATCAAATCCCGGTTGGCCAAATATTTTTCAAGGAGAAAGAATGGTCTTAAATTCACAGACAATGTCAAACTTGCAAAGGAAACGGTGAACACATATTAAAAATAAGTTTTATTCTTCGCTTCGTGAACAATAAAAAACAGAATAAATATCCATCGGCAAGATGACATACTTGTGACGTCACTCTTTTTCTTTCTGTAGTAGTGGAAAGAAAATTTTGATGTTTTTCGGCTCCTGATATTGACAAATTTTGCAATAGTAGAGAGTTTTCTTCTTTCTTAATGGCTGTACTCTTTCCAATTAAACATATTAAATCATCAGTATGTTTCATTAGACTTTACTTTTGTGGGTTTCATTTTATTTTTACGAATATATTCGTTCGGATCACCTGAACAGTTGATCAGTATTAACTTAATTTAACATTTCTCGGTAAGGGAGCTGGAAAAATGGAAAAGAGATTTGTGTGAGTCAAAGTTCAACAACTAAGAGAATGATCTTATCAGGGGGTTTTTTCTGCGCCACACTCATCCCTAGACCTAATGCCATTTACGCCACTTTATACTTACAGTATAATTCTTTTATGTGTTATTCTAACAGTCTATTGTAATATTCTGGTTACAATTTATAATTCTTCTTTTTTATGCTATTCTAACACACGTTCACATATGAATACATTTTTTATATTTAAGAGTTTTAATTATGTGTTAAGTAGAGTATGAATTCGTTCTTATATTTACATGCATCCGATGATATTTACATTACAGGAAAAACTGTTAAAGAAAACAGTTATATATATATATATATATATATATATATATATATATATATATACGCACATATATCTATATCTATATATCTATATATATATATATATATATATATATATATTCCAGGTTGCAAAATATTAAAAAGATTAGAATCAGTAATTCCAACTAGGATCATTGATAGTGCTCAATCAAAGAGAGCAAATTCATTTTTTTTTAGTTTTCTGCATGTAAATATAGTCATACCTTGCTACAGTTGATCATTTGCAAATTAAAAAAGTTTAAGAACTTTTTCAATGTTAAAAATGAAAAATATTTTACAAAGTCTAGCGTGTGGCATGGTTTAATGTTCTTATTATTTAAAACTGGAAGGCAAAAAACTTTAACGCCTGTTATCAGTTGAAGAAAAAGTGAGGGGGTTTAAAGTTTGTTGGTGGGGATTGATGTAGTTCTTAAACTTTTTTATTTTCAAAGTTTTTCTTGCCTGATAAGATCAACAATGGTTGAAACATCGTGACATGTTATGACTATATTTACATCAAGAAAACAAAAAATATATATATATAATTTAAATTACCTTTTTTTTTAAATTACAGATGCAAGATTATTTCTAAGAAGCATATTTTTTTCATTAAGATTAACTTCTTTCAAATTTGAATCGTAAAAGATTTTTCATCGGGAAAGTGTGCGCTTTTTTCTCTTTCGTGCAATTAATGATGTTAATGCTTAGCAAGTCCTGATGTGGTTTCGATGTTGAGGTTTTAAAATTCGATAGTTTTTGCCCACGTGAGAAGTTCACTGTTTACAATGAACTGCTTATGTGACTATTAAAATAAATGTTTTTTTAGGACCAGACAAGTGCCAAAATTTTTCTAACAAACTTATTTGGTTACTAAGATAATATTCGTTCACACCTCTTTTGAATGCGAAACATAAAAGATTCATATTCAAAGAATTTAATCTTAATGAACAAATATGTCTAAATAAACCTTTAATTTATCTTATCATGGAAACGTTACCTTTTAAACAATAGATTTTCTAAATATTTATATATATATATATAATATATGTATGTGTATGTGTATGTATAGATTCGTAAGCTTGAAGCATGGAAACCGTGTAGTTTGAAAAAGAAAAGGAATAAAATGTCGCTTACTACAACGATGAAGACGAGGATAAATCTTACGAACTTCGAAGCTCATGACCTTGTTACGTTGTGAGTATATATATGAGCGTGCGCATATTGTAGAGAACATATATATATTGCTGTGTTGACATATTGAAACCGTATCTCAGTGTGTGTGTGGGTGTACATATATTGAGGTGTGTATATATCGTGGAGTGTGTAGATGTTTCTGGTGATAGATGACGGGATACATTTTATAATAAGAGCATTTATTACAGCGGCTGAGAGATATGATGTGTACAGTCTTTTAACCCTTCAGGAGAGGGAATATATAATATTTGATGATTGCAGAAAAGAGGACAGAGAGTTACCACTTGAAGGGAGTTATACCAAGTTGCTTTACAAGATTATAGAACAAAACAGAATTCCCCTTTTCCTTTTGGTGGAATGACGACAGACGAAGACCACAATTTACAGATATAGATGATTCTTTATTCATACCAGCTGGTGATGATGATGATGATGATGATGATGATGATGATGATGATGATGATGATGATGATGATGGTCAGGGATTCAATCCTTTATGACTACATGGTCTCCTCTTCCCCTCTTAGGAAAATCAGCTCTCACTAAGTCGCTCTCCGACTCCCCTCTGGCTCTTCCAACTCTACTTCGAGCCCTGTCTCGATATGTTGGGAATCTCCTTTCTTGATGTCTAAGCATATCTCGCCACGTGGAATTCATTCACGTGGATTTTAACTATGTATGTCCAAACATCATTTAACCTATTTATTAATCATTATTTCTGAACTGCATTGTTCATATCTAACTCTGACACATATAAGTTGCTTATTTCCAAGAACAATACGTCGCTCTACATTCCACGGATTTCAATATGTATTTTTTAACTTTTATTACTGGGTTGACTTCTAACCTTTTCCAAATATTATTTTCAAATTTATCTAGTTTGCTCTTTTACTTACTGGCGTCTGTCCCTTTTTACATAACAACCTGTCCCGCGTGAGGATCAATCATTTGTCAGTGAAAAAGCAACGTATGGTCGTAGTCATTGATGTTTTGAAATGAGATTAATTTTGCATATTTGAACCAAACATCCAATTGTAAGGTTTTGTTAGCTACTACACTATGCGACACAGTAGTGTATGTAAATATCTCTACTGGACTATCTGTAAAAATAGAATATTAATTGAGAAGCAGGTTTTGGGAATATATAACACAAGGTACTGTTATATATAAGGTAATTCCTACAACTAAATACCTAGAAAACCAAACTATTTAATCTAATATATAAAAACCTAGAAGACCAAGTTATTTAATTTAACATATAAGTTTACGTCAGTGTCCCTCCTAATTCTTCCGTACGCAAGGATGAGAGGAGAAGAATAGCGCATACCAAGGTCATATGCATGGCATGAAAAAATTGAATCTTAAGAAAATCGCAATCATTTCAGTAATTATAGGGAAAGCAGGACTCATAAAAATTAATTTAAAAACTACCTGGTGAATATACACTGTGACCAAAGTGAAAGAGATGTATAAATAATGGCACTTAAAGTGACGATTACAATCTTACAAAATTTCTATAGGTTGTAGTCTGAAATTGAGTATGAAATAGAGGTTAAATGTCTAGTATCTAATATGATTGCACATCTTCAGCAAAAACACAAAACATAAACAGTTAAACAAATAGTAATAATAACTTCAAGAACCATTTCGAGAAGACATTGAGTTAAATTTAGGTCATAATTGAAGAAAGCATTGAAAATGTGTTCTTATTTGCCAAGACGTTTTGTAAAAATGTCTTTCTACTACTTTATGAAATGTTTATCAAAAACCATTAGATTCGACTATAAATAACCGATAAAATTTGACATGACGGAAACAAAACTAATTAATCTATTATTATCGTTCATTTGTAATTGAACTTGTCCAGTGTCTATATAATGACGTGTTCACCATCTTTATTTTCTCCCCGTTCTCAGTCAGTCGGCCGTTATGTAAATAACTTACTACTAATATCACCTTGTGTTATTTTTTGTTACGATATTAAGTAAGGATTCAGCCATTTGAAGATTTATAAGTGACTATAGAGCTATCCGGCGTTTCCCGGGTTATGTAAAAAAATGAAAATGTAGTTGTGTTCGACTACATTTGCTATTTTTAGGATATCAAATATTGCTTAAAATAGTATAATAAAACATATTAAGGTTGCTCCCTCTAGACAACGCGCCTTTTAACATGGTAGCCCTATCAAAGATATTAAACACTTTTAACAGATATGATATTGTACTGTTATGGTTTCGAATGTATAAAATTATATAATAAAACATAGTCGCATTGTTTTCTTTCCGGACGATAAGTCCTTCAAACATAATTTCTATATATACAGATTGTAAATATCCGTGTTAAAAAGTTTTAAGCGGTTACGATTAAAAAACGTATATTTAATAGTAATCGAATCTTCAAATCAACTCTTAGATTATTTGATTTTATTGTAAGCTACCCTCGTGGGGAGCCAAATAAATAATACAAAGTTCAAAACAAAAAATCTAAATTCAGAAAAAAACTAAAACTTTTTTTTTTACATGGAGGTCACTACTTATCCAGGCCCGGAAGCCACTCGGAGATAAGGGTTATTGTGTGTACAGTAATCAATGGGGTAGTATCGTAGTAATCATTAGTATTGGAGATTTGGTAGAGTGTGTTACTTAAGGTGTCGGTTTGTCAGGAATTTGTTTATGTTGGACTTGAAGACATCCAAGTTGTAGTCAGGTGGGAAACAGGCAAACGGCAGAGAGTTCCACAGTCGTGCACTTCTAAGAAAGAAGCTTTGATCATGGAATCTACGTTTGGATTTAGGCACAGATAAAGAGTAGGGAAAATTAATGACAGTAGTTTCAGCTAGACGGATGTTTTTCGTGAAAGATTGGCGAGGGGGGGGCAGAAACTGGAGCTCAGACAATCACTTGCCATGGAAATAACGATAAAACAAAGACAGGCTCGCAACGTCTCTTCTGTGGGAGAGAGGTTGCAGGGAAGAGAAAAGAGCATCCCCCACTAAGCATTTTGTCAAGGCAGGATAGGCTGCTTTTAGCAGCTTCTGCCCAGATGTGGCAGCAGTACTTCATCCATGGACGTGCTTGGCTTTTATACAGATAGAGAATTGCATCAGCGGTGAGATATCTTCTAGAGCGGTAGAAGAATCCCACCATTTTCCCAGCGTTCTTGGCAACATACCTGATGTACGTGTTCCATTTCAGATCAGAAGTAAAGGTCAAACCCAAAAGCTTGTCAAAACATGGAGCTTCCCCAAGACGAGAGCCATCCATTTCAATTGATGCCAGATTGGGATCAGAGCGTTAATGATATAAAGATAGAAGCTTGGTTTTGGATGCATTAAAAGTAACCAGCCACGTCTTCCCCGACTGTACCATGCGCTCAAGATCAGAGGAGAAAGAATCAGAGAAAACTTTGTTATTTACGGCCTTTGATGTGTTACCATAGACTGTCGTGTCATCAGCGTAGATGTCAACGAATGATTTAAGTATGTGCTTTGGGAGATCATTGATGTAGATCAGGAAGAGAGTTGGGCCAAAGATGGACCCCTGAGGGACTCCAGCATTAATTCTGCAGGCCTCTTATTTCTGCCTATCAACCACTACTCTTATGAACCTATCGGAGAGAAATGATTTAATAATTGAGAAAACATTTCCAGTGATACCGTAGCTGGAAATCTTGTGAAGTAGGGCCTTATGCCATACCTTATCGAAGGCCTTCGATATGTCAAGATCAATTGCCCTAGAAAGGAAGCGTTTGTCAAGAGATTCACTAATCCCATGAGATATAACCGTTAGCTGCCGTAGTTCCTGCGGAGCGGAAATCATATTACATGTCACTAAGAAGGTTGTTTCTGCTGATGTGTTGGCTACTTCTTTATTTAATATGGATTCCAACAACTTACTCATGACACACAGGAGACTTATTGGTCTGTATTGAGAATGAAATGACTTTTCGCCTAAAGTCTTAAATACAGAGAATGAAATGACTTTTCGCCTAAAGTCTTAAATACAGTGCATACTGGTGAGGTTTTACAGGGTGTTGGAAAGCATTTCTCCTTAAGGCAACGCTTAAACAGTTTTGTAAGTACGGGGGCAAGTTCTGGTTGAAGCTTTTTCAGCACTATAACTGGAATGCCTGCAGGTCCAGTTGCTTTACTGGAATCAAGGTTATTAATTAGCTTGGCGACCTTACGTACAGCTATTTGTATGTTGCCTGGTGTGTTGTCTGTTATAGGAGGAAATACTGGGAGTTGATGGCCTTCGTAGCATAGAGTAGAATTAGCTGTAAACCTCTGTTTAAATGCAAAAACAGAACGCCTTTAACTTTGTAGTCGCATGTTTCAGCACGGTCCGTAAACTGCAGAAGGATTTCTTTAACCAAAATACCGTCTTTTCTATGTTTTCGAAATATACTTCTAATAACATATGTATTAAAAATAATTACATTGTTTTTAATTAAACGACAGCCGTAAGGCGAGTGCGAACTCAAAAATCAACGCTTCGCCACCAACTTTCTTACCGATTCGGCTTCGCCGACAACCATGTGATGATGTTACAAATTTATGTATTTAAGTTAAGCGAGAGATGGCAATTCACGTATACGCAGATGCTAAAAAAAAAACGATTTCATGAGACCTACCTCACGAGATTCTGCGGTCGTGAAGGTAGAAAAATGAATATTTTTGGAGAGTCCAATTTTGATATTATACATCCGAAGAATCAACTGCTCCGTCAATACAATATTCATTGTGATCCGTTTTCTATTTTTTTTACTTTTATCTGGATATACAAATAAATAAACACATACATCAACGCAGACGTTTCCCCTTTATATAGCTGCCATATTTGTTGCTATTTATAGAATAGTTGTCTCTCTTATAATAGATACTATTTTAAGAAAAACTCTTTTCATGAAATAATTCTGTATCAGCTAAAAGCAAAACTTCTGGTAGGATTTTTTTAAAATTCAAAGTATCTTTACAAACAGCAATGATTCTATAAAAAGTTATTTATTACATTGAATCAGAAATATTTTAAGATTTCGTGCTTTAGAAAACTTAGTTCCGTTTTGCTTAAAGTGTGAGCACTTCGATGATTGTATGATTTAAAAAAATATTCACTAACATATAACACAATATATATATATATATATATTTGTTTATTTCCAATACTTGTCGGAAGTATAAATAATTTTTATACCTTCCTCACAGGTTTATAATGTTTTTTTTTTTTTTAAATTTGAATAAAATTTCAATAACTAGTTTTATATATATACATATATATAATAAATTCCACAGCCAACAACGTCGCACCCAACAAGAACCATGAGAGTACAACGAACCGGAAGCCCAAGACTCGAGTTTCACCCTCATTTGGGCTCATCAGTAGGACACATCCGAACTCAGGATTTGAAACCCGAGCCTCTTGCATGCGAGGTAAACACTCTACCAACTGAGCAAACGCCTCGCAAACAAGAATTTCTATTAACCAACACAGCTCAAGCAAACCGCGACGAAATCCGGCTGTGGAATGAACCTACTTCGTCTCAATAAGGGACGCGGTCATCCAACCAGCTAATAATCCCAAACCGATGTCTCACAAGTAGGAGTTTTATCTCGAAAGGACAATGCCATCCAGCAATGCTTACAAAGCGAGTAACTTATGATAGGATTTTCGGAATGTGAGAGATTGTATAGAATAAATTCCACAGTCAAACCAAACAATATCTCAGCCCATAAGAGCCATGACAGTCAACGAACCGGAAGCGTAAATATAGCAAAAATAAGGCATATATATATATATATATATATATATATATATATATATATATATATATATATATATATATCAGAAATGAAGAGTTAAATTACAGTGAAATAGTTGTCCCCAGAAATTTAATTTTTCATTTTTTTACGCACTTCATAACGAATGTTGCTGTCTTGGAGTCTCACGACCGCAATATCCATAACAGAGAGATGTAATTTCAACGTCATGAATGCATGAGTTCAGTTGTCATAACAATGCAATTTGCAATACCCTCTGATCTATTTGGGCAGAATAAAAATTTTGAGGCATTACTTTTTCACACACACACGCACAGATACATATATATATATATGTGTGTGTGTGTGTGTGTGTGTGTGTGTGTGTGTGTGTGTGTACCTGTGTAACGATTGACTTCCTTGATGCAAATGAAATGAAACTATAGTGATTATTAAAGAGTTCCGGATGTAGCACAGAGCTGGTTTATAGTCTGTTCAGTATACAACCATATTGCATACGTATGTGCATACATGTTTTAGTGGAATTCCGATTCATGTGAAAAAAAGAAAAAAAAGAAAGAAAATAGAATAATGATTAACGAGGTGAGTCAAACTGCTGGATCAATTAATATAGGGACTATAAATATATTCATATATATATGTGAATAATTTATTTTAATGTCAAGAAAGTAGCTATTTTGGAAATATTGTCAAATGATATAATGTTTAAAATTGTCCAAATGGTGATGAAATAATTGTATCACATACGAAAATACACCATTTGATGTTGTTATTTTATATTTTGTTGTCTTGATTTTTCCAAAAAATATTATATATATATGTGTGTGGGTTTGTGTGTGTGTGTGTGTGTGTGTGTGTGTTTGTGTGTATGTGTGCTTATCATAGCAGCGATTTATTGATCAGGATTTGAGATTGAGTATGCCGGTTTGTTGTTGACTTAATAGATCCAGTCATGCAGTGTATTAGCTGTTTTTGTTTAATTTTGTTTTCTTTTCCTGCTTTCCAACTTATTAGTATTTTGTTATTATGTTGCGTGCAGCTTATTCGTTAACGAATAGAAAATAGTCGCAATAAGTTCTGAAAATTTATTAATTTTCTAGTTATGAAACAAACAAGATTATTACACAAATGGAAAAGATCAATGAAGGAAAACAGGAGAACATAATAAAACAACATCTGCTTAAATGAGGAAATGCTCTATCGTCACATACATTATAATTCCACATACACACACACACACGCACACACACACACACACACACACACACATATATATATATATATATATATATACGGATATGGTGTCTGCGTTGATGACAATGATGCATATTCTTTTGGGAACAGTAAAAATGTATTGTTTTAAAATGTAATAAACAGTAAAATTAATAAAACTATGGTTACTTTAAAATAGACATATATATATATATGTGTGTGTGTGTGTGTGTGTGTGTGTGTGTGTGTGTGTGTGTGTGTGTGTGTGTGGGTGTGTAGAAAATCATTCAAGACTAGCCACTTGAAGGAAGGCAATAAAAAGAATCAAATATTATCACATTTGATATATTTATTGCCCTATTTCCTGCTGGTAGGGAGATATCTATTCTATTCTAGGAAACAGCCTCCTAGATTAGGAAGGTATTTAACGAATAAATTAGTGATCATTAGATTAGCAAGTCAAACGAGGGTTATTAAAGAAAGTATGAGATCGACAATTTTGGAAACTTCTTACTATACACTGCGCATCAAATTATTAACGAGTTTACATTGTTTGAAACGGGTGAATAAAATCCATGAAACTTTGAGAAACTGCTTACAATACTATTCAGCTACTCCAGTCAGAAAATAAAAGTATTTAAAGCATTATTAGCGAAACTATGGCAGAAGATAGGGATATCTGTGGATTTCAGTGTGTCAAGTATAATGAGGTTGAGAAAAAACACAATATAACCATAACTTGTTTATTGAAATAATTTTCAAACATTTAATGAACTAGAAAAAATTCTTAGAACACAATAACTACATAGCAATTTCTACGTTGACATAATTAGTAGGGCATATGCAATCCTTTTTTATGAATGATTTGTAAAAGACGTTGGTTCACAGAATTAGTCAAATTTGTGATTTCGTCAACAGTTATTCCTCGCGATACCTCGTGGAGAGCATCCCACATCTCATCTTTGCTTTTAAATTGGCGCCCACTTACATAGAAGCGTCGCTTCATGATTCTCCAAAGGATCTCAATTGGTTTCAAATCTGGTGAATTTGCAGGCCATTCCATTGTCTGTAGCTCAGAGAATCCCACTTGTTGCAAATACTCTTTGCCTTTATTTTCTGCATGCGAGGGAGCATTACCCTGCATAAAAATGATGGTTCTTCTGAACGGAAACCAGCTATGGTTCAAAGTGCTCCGTCAGAAAAGCTATGTAAGCATTTGACGTTATTTTTACGCCTTCTGGGATTCTGCATGGGCCAACTAAAGTACCTCCGATAATCCCAGCCCAAATCATTATCCCACCACCACCTTGTTGGTGCCTTAAACGCTGATGACGGTATCGCCCATCAAGGATCCATTCCTTGCTCAAGCTATCAGGGTCATCAAGAGTGACACATATTTCATCCGTGAACAAAACTTTGGAAAAATCCGTTTTCATGTTTTCCTTTGCCCATTTCAATCTGTTTTGTATGTGAAGTTGCTTTAATGGAGGCTTTGTCACAGGCTTAACAGACTTTGCCACTTCTTTCAGAAGGCGACATCGAGTACTTTTTGAGACATTCTTCAATCTGGCTTCCTCAAAGGCTTCTCAACTTGTGCCCAGGGTTCTTAACAACTTCACGTTTAATCTGGAGTAGAGAACGGCATGAAACATTTAGATTTACCTTTATCAGCTCTCTTGCGTACCTTTTGTAGGGTCCTTGACAAAGTTCTTCACAGTTTGATGGTACCTTTCTATCATGTTCGATACTTGTAGGGTAGTTTTACATTTTGCTAGCTGTTCCCTAATAGTACTCTTTTTAGAACTACTCAAACCAACTTTACAAACCATTTTATTAATGAAACTTCTGCTTTGTTAATAATTTGACACACCTCAAATACCGTGGATTCAGCAATTACGATGGCAAGTTGTTTACATTGCGCAGCACAGTACGAAAATTTCACAATGGGCGCAGCTCAGCATTGCCAACGTTTCCGAAGCTTTTGATACGAAACTACCGGTAAGTTTCTGAAACTGATAAAAAAATGTTATCTCTTTAATAATTTGACACACAGTGTATTTGTATTGATCACTTCTGTGATAAGAAAATGTAGAGAAAAGAAATGGTGGAACTTTGCCAAATTACATATCGTCGTCGTTGGCAGAACCCGGATACTAATATACATTTTGTCTCATTTACACTTTCTACGATGCGGAACAAGTCCTATCTGTGCAATCCCTCCTTAATACAACGCTTAAACAACATTGTAAGTATGGGAGCTAGTTCTGAAATAAGTGTCGAGTTTTTTGGCTAAATATGTAATGGAAATGTATTACAAATACTATTAATTATGAATTAAAGTAGTCAATATTAAACAAAGCTAAAACATAGTCCTAATAAGAGAAAATATATTATATCAACTTACTATATAGTAACTTCTAATGATAATTGGCTTATTAAAACAAGAAATTATAAGAAATTGTCTAAATAGAATGAAGTATATGCTGGCTTATTCGACCCCACATAAATATTAGTGAGACAATGTAAGCTAAAACTAGGTATTATGTATATTGTAAGCTCTTAAATTAGAAAATAATTGAAAATACATATATTATTGTTTTAGTATCTAGAATTATTATACAACGGTTAATCATTTTAGAGTTAATTCGTTTTCTTCTGCCAACCTTATCCGAAATTTATATTAATGTTGAGTTTGCTATGCATTAAGTCATATGTTTAACTATAAAATTATCTTTAATGCAATTGAATAAGGTAGATATAAGAAGTATATCGGTTTGTACATTTTGATTATTCTATTTTCCTTACCAGGTAATTATAATCTAGGCGAATAGCGAAGTTAAATTATGTGGAAAAATATTTCAAATTGATTGAAAATTAGAATTCCATTGTGTTATTAGTGATAGGTTTCTATGATTTGGAGTTAACGAAAATTCATGCTCATGTCATAATTTTATTATTATTAGTCTCTGCGATTCTATCGGCTTTATAGTTTCTTAAAACAGATGGAGTGCTATTTAGGGTTTAAATCTATTTTAGCTTTTCTAGAGAATTTAGAATCATTTTGTAATTAATTTTTATTCTGAGTTTTTAGATTTTTCGATTTAAAATAAATAGATATGACAACACAGTAATACAATATGCATAATTAAATAAGAATAAATAAATAAAAACAAATATATATGTGTGTGCATGTGCATGTATATATGTGTATAAATATATATGTGCGTGTGTGTAAAGATAGAAACAGATAGGTAGATAGATAAAGTCCAATACATTTTAAATAAAAATAAATAGGTATCAAATTAAATAAATTGATAAATTCACACTAAGCGATCAATGTGATCAATATATCGAATATATTTGTAAAAAAATACGTTATTCCTCAGTAGAGGGGAAATTAATATGAATAGAATTCTAGATATTAAAATTACCCGATTTGCATTGATTTGGAAAGCACATTAATTGTATCGATGCTTAGTTATAATTTAAGTTTGATAAGATAGAATTCGGATTAGAATAATGCATATTTCCAAATTACTAACCAAAAACGTAACATTTAATGATGCCCATCAGATTACTCTGAAATATTTTGTAAGTTTAATTATTTTACTACTTTGTATAGATTTCAATGTATGATGTTTGATTTCTTTGTTTTAATTTGAACTTAAATACGAAATTAAGGAAACTATTTCTATAGCTATATCTTTCAATAATGAAAGATGACGACAAAAGATTGAATTCAATTGTTTTTATTTAGGGTATGCAATAAGTAAGCGTTTTTTGCGAACTTTTAATATCTTTATTTCCTTTTATGAACATTTTTCTTTCTAAATCCTTCTGCATTTCAAGGAGAAAACATCTTTCCAACTATTGTCTGTTAGATATATTTTTGTCTCTGATGAGTTATTTAGCGGGCTTCCGATATTCAACAAAATACGTGTAAGACGTACTCATTAAAATATGAATAAAATATTATGAGTGCTAATTAAATGCACCTTTCGGTTTTGGAATATTGACTATATGTATATATATATATATATATATATATACACATATATATATATATATATAGAGAGAGAGAGAGAGAGTCGATTCGTTTTTTTTAATTTATCTTTGCAACATACTAAGTAATCGTTTTGTATTCCAATTTTTCAAATTCTATATTTCGTGTAGCTAGTGTAGCTAGGCCGTGATTGTGTAATGAGCATTCGAACAGAGGATTTCTTACATTTTTGCTTGTGTTTGTAGTTTTGAAATTGGATATCAAGTGGTGAATTAATGGCATTGACTGCTTATTTTACTACAGAAAAAAACTACCATTACCTTCTAAGACTTATAGAAACGTGCATTATATCCTGCATGAAAAAAAAAACAGATTTATAAAGGTACTGGCGTAGTCTAAGTATCACATGCTGCTGAAGAAATTTTTTGTAAGTCGCAGAATATATATTACCATATATAAGCAAACTCCTGCACCGGCACACTGCCGCCACCAAACTTGGTGGTTTTCTTAACACATTCAGGAGACAGTGTTCAACCTATTCTACATAAGTTTTGTCATCAGAAGCATATATATTCAATTTAGACATGTCATGAAAATAAACTGCATCCAATTGTGCATCAGTCCAACTAACATGTTCTCTCGCATACCCAAAGCGAACCATTTGGTTGTGAAGCTGAAATACAGTTTTTAACCTGTAAGCAAATGTTTTCCTTAATAGTTTCCAAACGTTTTTGTAGACATTTAGCAATTATTCAATCTTCTTTTCGGGATGATTTGGAAGGGTGGCTGCTTTTCGTTTTGTATGTAAAGTTTTATATATACTACTTATACAATAAATAACACTGATAGAAATGTTTGAAATTGATTATTTTTTGAAAATTAATGATATTTTTTTTTATATTCACAAATAAGTGTTGTATGTGAAGAATTTGCCATATTGTTTTAAAATAGACTTAATTATAAATGTACTGTTATTTAGTTTTAGAAAAAAGCCCCATCGAGTTTTTAGATATATGAAAATAAAAGTTTAGCACTTATTAACGTTGTTCCTTCAAGTTTGTCCAGTTATTTATTTTCGTCATTCCGTTTAATTTTAATTCTTAAGTAAACTATTATATTAAATGTTAAACTTTGTTTATTTCAGCCCAGCGTTGCCCGGGTGTTTGGGGTGTATGTTGAGCAAAAAAAAAACGGTCCGTTTTTTTTTTTACTTTGACCCCTATTATGACCCCTTAATATTTATTGTTTTTGGTTCAAATCAAGTCATTAAATTAGATTCATGTCCAAGGAACCTATATCTTAAATGTCAAGTGTTTAGACCCAAAATTGTCAGAGGAGTCTCGTAGAGTTCTCAAAAGTCAAATCGTTTAACTTTAACCCCTTAACAGCCAAATTTCTGGTCGAAAACCGATCACAAAGATTTTCCCAAATCTCAGTACCCTGTATATTAAATTTCGAGTCTGTAGACTTAACATTGACAAAGTTATTGCATAGGGAAATGTACACAGACAGACATACAGACAGACACACAGACACAGAAGCACGTTAACTTTTATAGATATATAGATTTATGCATTACAGCCTTATCTTTATTCGGCAAAACGTAATTGTACATTATATTTTAAGTAATACGCACGTATACGTATATATAAATATACGTATATACATTATTATTACTAGCTATATATAGTGCTCGTGAATGGTTCCCACATTTTGTTAAATTTTATACTAAGTATTTTTAGTATTTGATCGTCACTTAACATATGCGCTGCTTCTTTGATTCGTCTTACTCTCCACTGTACCTCGTTTGCCTCTAACTTCGATCCATAATGGCAGACAGATTCACTTTTCCCGCCATATATAGTGAACCAAACCCGAGTTTACAATCTCTTAACCTTTTGTATTTTCAATATTTTTCTATTATTACATTAAGTGTCAGCAATGTCTTAACTTTGTATAGATTTTTACATTTACACGGTATCTTATACACTCAGTTTTAGTCATGATTCTTTTCGTCCGAAGTATTATTAGCACATGAATCCGGAGAATCGGGTCGTTCCTATATAATGTCTTGATCTCAAATGAATTACATCTATGTATCTATAAAAGTGAATGTGTCTGTGTGTCTTTCTGTATGTCTGACTGTGTGCCTGTGTACATTTCTCTAAACAATAACTCTGTCAATTTTAAGTCGAAATTTGGTATACAGAGTACTGAGGTTAGGAAAAATCTTTGGAATCCGTATTAGGCCAGAAATTTCACTGTTAAGGGATCAAAGTTCAACGATTTGACCTTTAAGAACTCTACCAAACTCCTCCGACAATTTTGGGTCTAAACACTTGACATTTTAGATATAGGTTCCTTGAGCATGGATCTAACTTAATAACTGGATTTGGGCAAAAAACAATAAATGTTAAGGGGGTCATAATAGGGGTCAAAGTTTTTTAAAAATTGACCTCTGCGGTCTCTATCAAATTACTCAGACAATTTCTTGTCTAAACATTTGAAATTTTACAGAAAGTGTATTCAGAGATATGGCAAGCTTGGGTCGAAAATGTTTAGTTACCAATATATAAATGTATGTATGTATGTTTGCATGTCTGCCTAAAACTTTTGACAGAGGCGACGGATTTTCACAAGATCAGTATACTTTTGATGTTTGACTTTTCAGATGACAAATATCGAAAAATTGGCTAAAAACATTATAATCTTCACCTTCAACTTTTCTACGGGGCCGGTCGCTTTTTTCGCTGATATTTTCGAAAGTCATCCTCTTTTTTCGATTGTCTAGCCTTAGTTTAAACCTACGTCACTTCCGGTTTGGTGGTAACAGCAAAAACGTCATGTTTTCCCCCGTTCTTTTCCTTCTTTGCGGTACTGGTTCGAGCCTGCCTTCCTACTAACACATTTTTTTACTCAACACACACATCTAAACACCCGGGTAACGCCGGGCTGAAATGCTACTATTCTATAAATCTTTTTTGAAGCCATTCATGTATGGTATACAAACTCCTTTGATGTTCGGTCCAGTTTCCTTGGAGCTGATGTAATGATTTCTGGATAGATGTCTCAGTGGAGAGCGTCTTGTAAAACTGTCCATCTACTCTTGATATGCATTGCTGTTGCTATATATTGGATAAAGTACTTGGTGAAATTCATTTGTAAAAAAAAATACATTCCTGGGGATTGAAGGTAAAATTTCAGGGCTGGTGACCCAAAACTACAATTGCGAATTACTTAGTATTTGTACCCAGTCAAGGGTGACAGGCCGCGAGCATGCTACTCCTGTGGATTAAATAAAAGTTTCCTTTCGATATGATGTACATATTCTCGATTTTGACGTAAAGATTCCCGAGTTTGACAACATACACCTAAAGAAGATCAGAGGCTACATCGATAGAAACATTGTGCAAATAGCACTTAAGATGAGAACAGTCTCCAAAGAATCCAAATAACATGAATGATATCATTAGTTCTGCTTAGGACAGCAATAAACATACGGAACAAATGTTTTCTATGCTATTAACAGCTTTTAAAAACTGTCAGACAAAAATAAACATCTATACTATTTGTAATTACATGTATTTTGAAACTTCTTGTAAGTAATAAAACTTCGTTTCTAAAACTTCTACTAATTTTCTAGAATTTTCTATTTTTCTACTTAACCGAATTACTTGTCGTAAAATTCCCTTTCTACGTATGTGAAATATATCCACATCACCATTTTGTAAAAATCTGAGATAAAATAGATGAAGAAGAATAAGTCTAACTTACTTTCCTTTAGTTTCTCTCTCTCTCTCTCTCTCTCTCTCTCTCTCTCTCTCTCGTTTCGACCATACTGAAGTTATGAATTAGCAAATGTATTACTTGATCTTTAATTAACCTGAAGCAACAGACGAGATCTTTACTTTTGCTTTTAATCGCGTTTCTGTTGGTTTGATAATCAAAGATTCTTTCGCAAAATGGAGAAAGCCAATTCATGTTGAAAAACGGATGCTTCACGTATGTTGGCCTTAAATTGCACGAGGAATTAGTGCGTGACTTTCTTTTTTTCTTACTTTTCTTTTGCCTACGCGGCGCTGATCACGCTATGGACGGACCAATCAAGAGAAGAAACGCCTTTAAGAAGATTAGCTTCCCTCCCATTAATCGACTTCATTCGTCTTCCTTTCACCCTCTTACTGTGTCGATAGGAAACGCTCTCTGTTTTGGCTCGGCAAATCGACGATAAATTTCAAAGATTTTTCTCACAGCGCCAATAAAACGTCATTCTGTTTTCTGACACGAACGAACTCGTATACGCTCGAAATTAAACAGGTTACCTTTCTTATTTTGTTTCGTGCACTTTTCTTAATGTCATGTAGGGTCACGCTAATCACGTGACATCAAATGAGGAATAAAATTTGCAGTGTGAAATTTGTGTTAGACATCAGCATCCATTGAACGTTTTAAACTGTACGCCTGTTCGAAAGAAAATTCTGGAACGAGTTACGTATGCCGAAAAGTGAACAATAAAAAGGGAACCATTTTATTTACTGTGTCGATTTTTTTTGTTTCGATTTACATTTATAGCCATACGCAAAATAAATGCTTGCTCGAAAACTATGCAAAACTAGAATGAAAACAGAAAAGAAAAATAAAAAAGTAAAAAACTGATAATATTATATTAACAAATTACAAAGAATAAAAAAGTAAAAAAACTGATAATATTATATTAACAAATTACAAAAAATAAAAAAGTAAAAAACTGATAATATTATATTAACAAATTACAAAAAATAAAAAAAGTAAAAAACTGATAATATTATATTAACAAATTACAAAAAATAAAAAAGTAAAAAACTGATAATATTATATTAACAAATTACACAAAATAAAAAAGAAAAAAAACTGATAATATTATATTAACAAATTACAAAACATAAAAAAGTAAAAAACTGATAATATTATATTAACAAATTACAAAAAATAAAAAAGTAAAAAACTGATAATATTATATTAATAAATTACAAAAAATAAAAAAGTAAAACAACTGATAATATTATATTAACAAATTACAAAAAATAAAAAAGTAAAAAAACTGATAATATTATATTAACAAATTACAAAAAATAAAAAAGTAAAAAAACTGATAATATTATATTAACAAATTACAAAAAATAAAAAAGTAAAAAACTGATAATATTATATTAACAAATTACAAAAAATAAAAAAGTAAAAAACTGATAATATTATATTAACAAATTACAAAAAATAAAAAAGTAAAAAAACTGATAATATTATATTAACAAATTACAAAAAATAAAAAAGTAAAAAAACTGATAATATTATATTAACAAATTACAAAAAATAAAAAAGTAAAAAACTGATAATATTATATTAACAAATTACAAAAAAATAAAAAAGTAAAAAACTGATAATATTATATTAACAAATTACAAAAAATAAAAAAGTAAAAAACTGATAATATTATATTAACAAATTACAAAAAATAGTAAAATCTAATATGAAACAATAATCTTGACTGAAATATAAATGGCTGTGATACTGCTAGGAAGGAATGGGTCATTTATTTCTTTATCGAGGACTGTATTAAATGATAATGGCCTTAACTAAACGAAGCTTCTAGAAAAATGGTGGAAGGTTGGAAATCTCATTATGCAAACTTATTAATAAATATTTCTTCTTATTAAAATAATTACTTTTATTTGGAAACGGCATATATTCGAAAAAGCTTTTCCCAAAAAACTTCGTGTGAAATATACTAAGTTTGATACTCAGTTGTTTTTGTTGTTTTCCAACAGTCTGCTAATGTCTCTTATGTCTTTGATATATGCGTGATAGTGCGACTTACCTTTTCACGTATTTAAACCTTACTTTTGTGATAGAACAACAATTACAACCATTATATGCTTGGTGTTTCCACAAGCATTACAACATTAAAATGTCTCAAAAATATGATACACAACGTCATGAGAATCAGGAGAGACGTCTAGGTGTCATGAGTGTCAACTACTCCCTCTGTGGCCAGCATTGAGGACGCGATCATAATTCTGTATATGCTGTCTCTTTTAATTTCAGAAACAAGAATACCACCGACATCGAACAATACCCTCTCTAATTTAAAGTACTAAAATAACCAACATAAACTAAAAAGAAACAGAAAAAGAAATAGACAACAAAAGAAAATAGACTGAAAATGGGATGTTATTACAGAAACCACTCCAAAGAACGAGGCTATCTGAAACGGATAAAAGATTTATTGGGTCATTGCTACTGATGCCATGCGACGATAAAAAGAATCTCGGACAAAGCGAAACTTATTCTCAAGAAAAGTTGGCTTACAAATTTAGAAGCACAACAAAATATGATTGATGGATAATATAACAACTCTCAGTGGAACAACAAATGTAATAGAAGACATCAAAAACTTAAACAATGCAAACATAGATGTAGCGATCTATGAAAAAACAGAACTAACTTATGAATGAAGAGAAAAATCTATAATTACTAACTTACCAAGAGTGAAAGAAATTAAACGCTGAAATAGAAAAGGCAGACAAACTCTTACCACTGACTCAAACAGATACTATTACAGATTCAAACAATTTAATTTATGCAGGTGCCAAGTCGGTAAGTATGAAGTGTAAAATGGCAGAAATGATTTGGAAAGAAAATAGATGGATGGAATTCAGACTTGAAACCGAGATAGACAAACTGCAAAAAGCCAAAGTATGAAAACGAACAGAAAATAATGATGTGGGAATATAACTCACAGGAAAATGGCAAACAAGAAACATGAAAAGATAAAGCAGAAAATAGCTGCAAAAAGACTAAGAAGATACAGGTGCGAAACGGAACATTGCAGACAAAACAGGACATTTCAAAACAATGAAAGCCAATTCTACAATAATGTAAACAAAGGAAAAACAAAAGCAGAACAAGCAACAAAGAAACTCTACTGGAACAAAATATGGGAAGACCAAAAAGATCACAATGGAAATGCTGAATGGTTAAAGGAGATGAAATAAGAGTTATAGTAAATCGAAAAAGGGACAAAAAATAAAATCAGCAAGAGAACTCTCAAGACAACCTAAAGGAAAATTGCTTAATGATGAGCACTACGTCACAAGGGAGTACACGCATATTGGTACAAACAGCACAACACTACTTGAACAGCTAAGATGTGTTCACTAATCAGACATGCCAGAATGGAAGACCAATAGTAGAACTATATTGATACAGATAAACTCAGAAAGAATCACCAACTGGATTACAAACATTGTAGAACATCTTAACAGCACAATTGTGAGAACAAATTTACCATCTCTTTAATAAGTACTTCACAAGGAACAGAAAGAATGTCGAAAAAGAAAAACACATGATTTACTATGCATAGATCAAATAATGTGAACGAAGTAAAATGAGAAAAAGTAATATAGCCATAGCATGAATCGACTATAAGAAATCATACGACAGGATCTTCTAAGCATGGATAATACAATGCTTCAATATTTACAAAATACCAGACAAGATTATTAATTTGAATGAGAAGGCAATGAGGAATTGACTGATGGCTAAAGGACGATACACAGTAGAGATAAACATACCAAGAAGAATTTTCCAAGGAGAATTCCTATCACCACTACTGTTCGTCATAGCAATGATACGCTTTAACAATATAGGAAAAAATATCAATCCGGATACAAGCTTACTAATATAGTGGAAAGAATGAACCCCATAATATACATGGACGACCTTAAACTTTTCACAATAAAAAAGAAACTAGAGACGCTAACAAACAGAACCAGAATTTTCAGTCAGGATATTCGTATGGAATTTATGAATTTATAAATTTTTTCCAGACTTAGTAAAATTTATTAGGAAAATAAAAAAATGCAAACCATGTTTATTAGAATGCAATATTTATTTGATTCAAGAAAATATGCTTTAAAGAAATAATAATAATCTCTTAATATACATGCACCCCCATATATATATATGTATATATATATATATATATATATATGTATATATATGTGTGTGTGCGTGTGTGTGTGTGTATATATATATATATATATATATATATATATATATATATATATCAGGTCATGTCATATGCTACTGGTACCACGTAACCCAGTACTACCTGCCTCATGGTCGGGTCCCACGGCGACTAAACTGATTCTCCCGCCAGACTTTTTTGGTGAGGAGGGTAGATAGTCTCCCTGAATGATTAAAAACAAGACCTTCCAAAGGGCGAATGAACCCGTCTGTGTTTGTGCGTATTTATGTATGTGTTGGGGTGGAGAGGGCTTCCGTAAGCCGTGGTGAAGGCAACCTTTCTAGGAGAAGCAAATCTTTGATTTAAAAAACCATAAACCGGGAGACCAGTACTCGCATTAAGCTGGTCCGCAGTTTAACTTGTTGCTAGCTATCTAGCTAGATACTCCCTCAGGCATTTGTCTATAAAAATGGTCCTGTGGCGATGGAACAGTTGTGGCGCGTGGAGACTTGAAATGCTGGAAGCATGTAATAATTGATCTCCATGACCGTCCTCAGTGTCATGCCTGCTTGAGCATGTGAATTCACCGGTAGGACTAAAAAAAAAGGTCATTTTTTGGCTCATGGACATTAAGTGTGTAAGGGATTGGCACTCGTCTGACAAGACGTTGCAATCATCATCATCATGTGTGTATGCGTGTGTGTGTTTTTTATATCGCTGACTGTGGGCAAAACGTTTGGAAATTAGTACAGGAATTCTACACCAGAACTGACAAGTAATTAATTTCAAATCCGTAAATCTGGATTAATGCAAATCAATCAATAAAAGTTTGCAATTAGAATGGCAATTGAAGAAAGACAAGGAAGTTAATCAATTTATATGCTGTGATTGATGGAGGACGGTCGAACATAAATTACATAATGAAAACAAAATGGCATATCCATCATTTCGAATCAACTGCTTCAATTTTGCTTGAATGCGAAGAAGACTTTAATAATTATCTGGTGAAATTGAGTTGGGCATTTTCATCAATATTCCGATCACCTTCATCGATATTGATTGTAATGAAATTTGTGTTAACATCAAGTCAATTTTGTTCATTTATTTGGATCAATTGTTTCGATTATTTTCCGGAATTCTTTTATTCCCCACATAAAAAGTCGTCGATTTCATTTGTCCTCCGGAAATGGCTGTCGTTATAGATCGATTTAAAATCTAATATGGAGATGATCTTCCTATTTTTCAGTTTTTGTTTTCGTTTTTGTTTCAATGATTAATATGGCCAATCATTCAGCAGGAAAATGTAAAGATATCATGAAAAAAGGTTTAGTTTAACTGTTGATTCTCAGAAATTATACAAAGTCCTATTTTAAAAACATAATGATTTTGATTTCGATCACATATTATAAACACGAACAGCAGTCAGACGGCACAACCCCACCTGACAACGTAAGGATAGATGTTTACATCTTATCTATATGAAGTATTTTAGAAATTATTCTATGAAAAAATGGATAACTGTTCTATCTGATCAGGCGATATTTTATTTTTTATTGATATCAAAAGGCACCAGATCCTACATTAAATGTTTATATGGTCTTAACATTTTCAATTTAATAATTTTAGTTGCCTTTTAAGCACTTGTTTAAAGTTAAAAAAACAGGCGATGTCGTGAATTAAAAAAGGTCAAGTCATGAGTCCTTTTCTAAAAGGTTTTCTCCGTTAAAGTGCACATTGGAATGGTACAAGGTTTATATAATCTTTACTGTATATTATAAGATAGGGTCGATTTAAGGGAGTAGGAAAGATATTAAAACCATTAAATATTTCCTTCAAAAATTATTACAGAAGATAGAATAAGGAATATTGTCTTACGTTACGAGGCATTTGTATTTAGTAGGCATTTTTCTTTTCCTATATAATCTATGTACAGGTATTTGCTTTTTGAGATCCATTGATGTATGCTTCTTCCGGTAAAATAATAAGTTTCTTTACATCAACAATAGGCAATTCTTTTACGCATCCATTGCTTGTAGTAAATCTTTATTATAATGATCTTCTTAATTGGAAGATTCTTGAGCTATATTCCTTACATTATTAATAGATTCAACACCAGAGGGTAGGTGAACATGTGCATAATGCGAGTTGATTTCTGGTATTAGAGAAGAGTCATTACTCGATTTAGTATGATATATATATATATACATATATATACATATATATATATATATATATATATATATATATATATATATATATATATATAGGACCTGGTTTGAGCCAAGTAGAAATAGGGGCCCCAGAAGTGGACTTGCGAGCATATTTAACAGTCTTTCATGCGGTGTCGCATTCGTTTCGATGCCAAACTAGTGACCCGAGAAGATAGTTTCATGTTACGAGAGTGTAGAGTTATTCGAATCGCTCTCCATAAAGTACCATTAAGTTTCGCCACTTGTCTGTTTCCTTCCGGATGGTATCTACATGTTTTAGAAGACGCAATACCTTTTCATAGTAAAACTCTTTTAGTGACTTCCGCAAGAATGTCTGTGGCCTGTCGGTCTGAATCTCATCAAGCATCCCAAAGGTAGTTGACTTAGACAACGTATGATAGTTTTGTTAGTCATGTCGTGTAAAGTGGTTTTTGGAATCAATATTCAATTGCTGAAAGGGTAAGGTTGCCTTTATAGGTGTCCTCTTGTTACTATTTATAAATTTAGATTTTAAGTACTTCGCTGTTTATTTGCTCTAAAGACAATCGGAGATTTATTCGCTTTTTAGATCTTTCTTTCTACAAGGGAGTTATATTATCAAGGCTGAAACAACACTAGAGCATATGAGTTTATTAAAATAAGGTGGTAGTGTAATAATCGTCAATGGTGTAGATTGGGTACTATTTGGAGTATTACAAGGAGACAGCTGAACAAGACTTATTTACATTGGACTTGAGGGCAACAATATTGTAATCAGCCGAGAAGCAGGCCAATGGAACTGTGTTCCACATTTGAGCAGTTCTATGAAATAAACTTTGTTCATGGAATCTGCGTTTAGATTTAGTTACAGATAAAAAGGGGAGAAATTGTTGATAGTGGTTATAGCTAGTCGAGTGCTTTTTGTAAAAGTCTTGAAAGGGGTACTATAGATTAAAGCTCAGAAGAGCACTTGCCATGAAAATAAGGATAAAGTTGAGACAAAGGTTGCAAGGAAAAGAAAAAGGCATTAACTACAAGAACTGAAGCCGGCTTAGAACTTCATGAGGGCAAGATAGGATGCGCCGAAAAGCTCCTGCTCAGATATGGCAACAGTATTTCATTTTTAACGTTCTTGCCTCTTACACAATGAAAGGATTTAATTGGCAATGAAATGCATACCTTAGCGAGACAGAATAATCTAACCATTTTTCCAGCGATCTTGGCAACGGATTTGATGTATGTGTCTCATTTCAGATTAGGCGTGAAGATCAGTGTTAGAAACTTGTCAAGACATGCTTTACCCCAAGTACAAGGTCATTCATTTCAATTAGGGCTTAATGATGAAAGTGAGAAGTTTGATTTTAAATGCATTAAAATTAACCAGCAACATTTTCCTCATTATACCACGTTCTCAAGATCAAAGGAGATAAAATTAGAAAGATCTTGGTTATTGCTGGACTTTAAAGTGTTGCCACAGATTAAGTCTTCATAAATATCTACGAATGATCTAAAAATAGGGTTTGGGAGACCGTTGATGAAGTTCAAGAATATTTGGGTCCAAAATAGAACCTGAGTGACGCCAGCATTGATACTATGAACCTCTGATTTCTGCTTATTAACAACTACTCCTCAGAGAGAATGGATTTAATGAAGAGGACACACATGCCTATATCTGCACACCCAAGCCTGGTACCCGTTTTTTTACAGTTTTGGCCCTCGACGTTATTCGGCGGATATTATAGCACCGGAGTGCATGTGTTCCCACAGAAGAAACAAGCGCTGAAGCGTTGAATATTTTTTTCGTAGCATGGTTACATCGGTATCTCCTGGAGGATTTGTGGTGACAAGCATTGTATTACTGCTATTATTGTATTATTCGGAGTTTTCTGCCGATTGTTTTAGAAATCTGTAGCGTAGTTTTTTTTAAAGAAGGCGTTGGCGGATGAACAGAAGTTGATGTCGCTAATAAACACTTCCCGTAGATATTGATTTTTGTTTTTCTCAGAAATGACGGCTCCTAAGTTGTGTGGTTCCGCAATATCTTTCACTTAGAGTATAAAAATATCGATAGTTTTGGCAGGTTGTTGTCTGAGAGTTGTAGCTGATGTCTATTAAATATGAAGTTCACCGGTTTTACATAAGCAGCGTTTAGTGCTGTCATACCACTATGGTAGTCGTTAGTGTGGCTTATCTCATATACAGATGCAGATATAGAGTTGATTAGGGCAAAGTAGTTTTAAAGGTAATCTCAATCACGCTGTCGTTTCCAATCACACTCAGATTATTTTCGAATTTCACTTTCCAAATTTCTGATTGCGGAATTGATGGATCCACGTTAAATCTCTCCAATCGCAGTATTCTATCCATATTTTTCTTCTTTTGACTTTTAGCGAATAAAATTGTCGTGAATTTTTGTCGTGAATTAAAGAAGTCAAGTCGCGAGTTTCTTTGTAAAAGAATGTATTCTCTAAGACAAGGACATAGGCAGGATATTAAAACGATAACAGGTAAGAATGGGAAAATAGTTTGATTCCATTGAGATAAACCTTTATCCAATCAAAGCATTTGGCGTAAGACGCATTTTCGATGAACTTTTCTACTAGTCATATGTTTGATGTCAAGCAAAAATATGTGCTATATCTTTATCGCAACTAGACAGAAGACTTGACGCGCGTTCAAGGTGTCACGCGATTCAAATAATCGGGTAGATATATACTCGTTCACAAATCCAACGTGAAACAATATTTACTGTTACATCACTTATTGAGGGCCATTTCCTGTTAGTTGGTAACAACAATGTATAAATAGTATTTAAAACAGCATTTGTGCTTATATAGCAGGTACAAGAAAACTCTATCAACAGCAACACAGAAGTAACCCATTTTCTTCTTAGTAAATAAAACTTTCCGATTAAACATGTCATTAATTCTTCTTACTGTGCTGAGAAATCACATGTAAATAGAATTTTTCATGTTTATGTAGATTCTCTAACCTTCCCTTTTACATTAAATACAAATATTGGCATTGATATATTTTTCAAGTAAGCATCTACATGGAATTGTTGATAATCAGTATCCTAGTCTGATAGCAAATCCACCTCTTTATTAATGCTTAATGGTTCTAAAAAATATCTCCCCGTTTATATATCTTTCCAAATTTGTTTTTATTTCATCTGCGATATAAAACATCAAAACATCTTGCAAATAATTCGATCCTTTTATAGTAAGTTTATTTTTTAGTCTTTCTCTTGATGCTTTTTTTTATCGTATTATTATTATCGGATCTATATTACAACTTTGATATATTTTCTAATCGCCCGTTGTCTTCTTCGTCGTGTGATTTCGTGATGAATTAAATCCGACCATAAAAGTACAAGTAATAAAATCAACCATGTGATGTGAAAGCGATCACCTGTTTTTCATTTTATTCAGCCCCTCACACGCACATGACTTATGTATTTAATAAAGCATTAAAAAATATTTACATCTTAATCGGGATAATCTTTACCTAAATATATCTCACGTTCTTTCTTCTACATTTTTAGATCGATTGAAAATTTTAAAAAATAAAACATGCACTTAATGTCGTCTGACTTTGTCCTTATTTTTTTTACAAAGGCATCACAACTTATCAAGGTATAGATGCCACTTGAGGATAAGGGTTAAAGAGTATACAGTAGACAATTAGATAGAGAATTGCATCCGACCATTTTTCTAGCGGCCTTAGCAACGGATTTAATGTATGTGTTCCATTTAAGATCAGGAGTAAAGGTCAAGCTTAGAAGCTTATCAAAACATGAAGCCTCCTCAAGACGAGAGCCATTCATTTCAATTGATGCCAGATGGGGATAAGAGCGTTGATGATGTAAAGATAAAAGCTTGGTTTTAGATGCATTAAAAGTAACAAGCCACCTCTTTCCCCATTGTACCACGTGCTCAAGACCAGAGGAGAGAGAATCGGAAAGAACTCGGTCCCTTACGGTCTTAGATGTGCTACCATAGATAGTAGTGCCATCAACATAAATGTCTATGAATGAGGTAAGGATGTAATTTGGAAGATTATTAATGTAGATCAGGAAGAGAGTTTGGCCCAGGATCGACCCCTGAGGGATCCACCATTAATACTGGTAGCCTCTGATTTCTGCCCATCAACCATTACTCTTATGAATCTATCAGAGGGAAATGATGTAATAATTGAGAAGACATTTCCAGCTATACTGTAGCTGGAGATTTTTTAGGTAAAACTTTATGCTATACCCTATCAAAAGCATTTGATATGCCAAGAGCAATTTCCCTAGAAATGTAGCCTCCGTCGAGAGATTCGCTAATCCTATGAGATATAACTAAGCACATCTGCTGTAGATCTAACAGAACGGAAACCATATTGCGTGTCACTAAGAGGTTTGTTTCTGCTGAGATCGTTGATTACTTCTGTATTTAACACAGAATCCAGCAACTGACTCATGAAGCACAGGAGACTTATTGGCCTGTACTGAGAGGGGGATGAGCGATCACCTGAATTCTTAAATACAGGGCATACTGATGAGATTTTCCAAGGTGATGGGAAGCAATTCTCTTTAAGACAACGTTTAAACAGTTTTGTAAGTATGGGCGCTAGTTCTGGTTAAAGTTTTTTTTCAGTACTATAAATGGAATACCGTCAGGGTCGGTTGATTTACTGGAATCAAGGTTTTTGATTAGCTTGCCAACATCACGTACATATATTATTTAATTAGAATTCATTGAGATAAAGTATTATTTATTAATTTTTAAAACGAAGGCCAGGGGAATAGTTGGTCGAAACGTCGTGAAACAACTAAGAAAATGATGAGGATAATAGTCCGCAATAAATAAAAATTAATAAATCACGTACAGATATGTGTATATCACATAGCGTGTTTTCTGATACAGGAGGAAATATTGGGGGTTGGCGGCCTTGGTCACAAAGGGTAGAATTAGGTGAAACGTTCTTGGCAAAGATTTTGTCTTTGTCTGATGCTGACGAGATTACCTCAGGTCCATTGGTGATAGTTGGGATAGAGCATACGGTTCTGTTCGGGATTCTGTTTGCTATTTGCCAAAACTGGTGGGAACTAAGCCGCTACTCAGCTACTTTTGACTTAACGGACTGAGCATACAGCTCTCTTGCGTTCTTTATTCTTTTTTACAATAGTTGCTGGCTGTCCTGAAAGCGGCTTTAGTCTCAGTACATCTATTATGTTGGAAGCAATGCAAAAAGTGATTTCTGTGTGTAATAGCAGCAGCACATTCTGGAGAAAACCACGGCCGGCTATTAGGTTTTTGCTGCAACGTTTTTTAGGGTATGAAACGGTCTATACATTCAATTAACCATTCCGTTAGATCTGATACTATAGAGGACATATCTTTTTTAAACATCGGGTGCAGGGGTAGATCTGATATAAATGTACGGAAGCAATCCGAGTCAGCAATAGAGTATCGATTTACTGTACGATGGAGAGTTACATCTCAGGACTTTTTAACTGAATCTTAACTGATACAACAGAGTGGTCGGAAGATCCAAGTGGAGACAGAACGGAAGCTGAATATAGTTCGGGGCAAGTTGTGAGAAAAAGGTCTAGGAGACGTGCATATTGGCTGTCAGTAACGGGCACACGGTTGGATTCATGAACGATCTGAGTGAGGTCATAAGCATTGGAGAAATAATGACAGAACCCCCTCTCATCATCGGTCTTGTTAGAGTGACTTAACCATTCCACATTGTGAACATTGAAGTCTCAACAGACATGAATATTAGCTGAAAGATAACCAGATAGGACGTGGTCAATTTTCTCAGATATGCTTTTAATGATAGTAACTCCGCTGTTGTGGGGGCGATAGAGAGCAAATATAACGCAGTAGTTTGAGTATGTGCAACCCGAAAGCACATCTCTGGAAATGTCTCTACCACATGGAAAGCCATCTTTAATATAGACACATATTCCATGACCATGACTGGGGGTCAGATACGGAAGTTAAAGTAGATTATCCTTTAATTTCGAACTCATCTAGGGAAATAGTTTGTTCAATACCAGTTTCGCTTAGAAATAATGTCTGGTTTAGTCTCCTGTACTTCGGTTTCAACCTCTGGAAGGTTAGAACGTAGACCCCTAATGTTCGAGAAGGAGACATGGTAGCGGGGGTCTACGTTAGGTTGCAGATCCGAGTTTAATCGTGTATTTTTTCTTGGAACTTTTCATGATGGAGTTTTGCGGTTTGTGGACTAGATCGACAGACTTGCTTGGAGCAGAGCAAAGAAAGAAATAGAAATGAAGAAATATATTTTTTTTGTAGCACATGAAAAGGCCAAGCTGTAACATTTATCCACTATGGCATCGAGAGGCCCCACCAGAAGCTACTGCATGGTCCAGAATGCATTCATTAAATGGCAATACAGCATCCCCAGTACTTTGCATTGTTGATAGGACAGCCTCGCTAGTGGTTAATCCAAGGTTCGGGTCCCTGACTATCGGGCGATTAACGGCAGCCCATATAAAAAGTTTACCTCAGTCACCCTTGCTAGTGACAGGGATACAAGGATATACATAGAAACAGAAAATTTCCGACATCTCTGGCGGATGTTCACGCAAAATACTGCCAACCTAGAATACAGCTTTTTCTTCTCCCTTTGTCAGAAATATCACCGATTAAAAAATGAGGACTGAGTGACAAATAAAGAGAAGCGAGAGTAACTGAAGCTGCTGATAACGCATCCACAGTGCATTGTCTACTCTCCATTAAAAAAATATAATATAAAAAAAGTAAAATGTTAAGTATTATACTGGCGTGTTTAAGGGAATGTATTGTGAAAGATTCCTCTCTTAATAACTGAAAATGAATACACTTGCCTCATCTGTTTCTGCTATCAACTTGGAAAATATAATAAACATTTATGGACGAGAAAATCTATTATAAAAAAAACAATATATATTCAAAATGAACTTGCCAGATAGAATTGGCACAGTTTTGTACGAGAGCACCTATTGCACAATTAATAAAACAATGAAATAAAGATAAAGATTAAAAACTGAAATAAATAGAATATTAGCACTTGCATCTAGAAAAGAAAAAAGAAATTATAAATGCACAACTTTTCTGCTAAAATACGTCCTTTGTGACCGCGAATAAGAATTGATTTTGCTTGAAATAAGCTTTAGCCTATCCTTTTTGAAAGGAAAACGGTCATCACGTGATATAGCTCGCTACTTGGACAAGCATGTGCGTTTATAAGTGGCAAGGTGTGGAAGTGGGGGGAGTAAGAGAACAGCATTTTCGGAATCTATTTATGCTCTATTTAAAATGAACTTGCCAGATAGAATCAGCACATTTTTGCACGATAAAATAGTTCTTGTCTGTTTATGCAGGATTTTCAGATTCCTCATCATTTATTGTTTTATTAAGTTTTATTCGTTTGTATTTCTGACTCGTTTAGCGAGAGATTCGTCAGTTGTTACAAAACATAAGGGAAGGTTTTCAAAGTCTTTCTATCTGGTGTGTGATTTGATGTAATTTAGTCACTATTTTACTGTGTTTTCATGAAAAAGAAAAAGTGAGACGACATTATCTATTGAGCAAACTACGTACGACATATCAATAAATAACTCAAGTGTGTTTTATAAATTAAAGGTAATCGATTGACATTGAAAGGTTTCACTAGCTAACATTACAATCAGTTTATATGTTTATCAGTTTAAAGAGCGTTGTGTAGGAGAGTAACATTATATACATCGTTGATAGTTTTGCAATTAGATAAATTTAAGGCTTTAAAGATCGACAGGCTGTTCAGCAGGAAGATGCTATCTGTTATGTTGCTGAGTTTGCCTACAGACTAATACTATTTTAAACTTTAAACTAATGCATGGCAATCGAACGGATGGCACAGCAGATGAAATAAACCTATCTGAAAATGACGTTTGACAGGCTAAATAAAAATGTATTTATAAATCCGATATTCTTTGTAGAAGCTGTGTCGTAATTAATTCCTTGTGAAAAATTATTTTACAAAAATTCTACGGAAGTATAAAATATTAAACCGTCAAAAAGCTTGTCGAGCAGAAATATTGCTAGTATTCTTTTCGATAAGCAAGATCAAATTCTGTCAAACTTTGTACTTTTTTTTGTGAATTTATTTATTGTTGTATGTTTTCATAACAAGGATTAGTCATGAAGACCCGGTGGAGTTTTCCTTTGGAAATCCTTACATGGGAAATTGAATTTATGTAATCAGTCCGTAACTTCCACTAAAGATAGTAGCCTCGAAAGAAACTAGATGGTTAATTTTCGTTATTGCATGAATTAGTGTATTTTAACCTTCCCACGTGGTGATTGTTTTGCCATCCCTTCTCTATTAATGGTTTAATTGCATAGTGCCGTATTAATTTGCGAATACAAGAAATGATAAATATCAATCACATTAATTTATTCAGTTTTTAGTCGCGTACAAGCGACTCTATAAGTCACTCCGTCGGTCGGTCGGTTTGTCCGTAACAATTTTGTTCTAGGCCTTTTTGTTTTAGATCAAAGGTCTGTTGTTAATACATGCTGTTCTTAGCTTTTTAAGCTTTTCTTGACCTTTTGGCCAAGATCAAAGTATAGTATCTGTTCCGGCAGATACTGCAGGCTAGGACTAGCTATGACTAGCAAAGACCAGATGTGGGGGCAACCCCACATACTTGACCTTTAACCAGCTCCCATTTCCCACCTCTCGGGAGCTGGTCCCCTTTTTCCCTTCCCCCTCCCTTCACTCCTCACATTAAAAATTGGCCTTGTGCCTAATTTGCTCGGTGGGGGAGCAAATAAATACCATCTGTTCCGGCAGATACTGCAAGCAAAGACCATATGTGGGGCAACCCCACATATAAGACCTTGGTCAATGTAGGGGCAACTCTTCATACCAATTGTCATTATCCAGCTCCCCTACTCCCCGGAGAGTTGGTCCCCATTTCCCCTTCACTCCTCGAATAAAAATCGGCCTTGTGCCTAATTTGCTCGGTGGGGGAGCAAATAAATACCGCTTTTCTTGGTCTTTTAGCCAAGATCAAAGTGTAGTATCTGTTGCGGCAGATACTGCAAGCAAAGACCATCTGTGGGGCAAACCCTACATATAAGATTTTGGTCAATGTAGGCGCAACACTTCATGCAAACAGCCACTATCCAGCTCCTCTACTCCCCGGGGAGTTGGTCCCCATTTCCCCTTCACTCCTGACATTAAAATCGGCCTTGTGCCTTATTTGCTCGGTGGGAGAGCAACTAAATATCAACCGTTCATACCAATTGTCACCACCCAGCTCCCCTACTTCCTGGGGTGTTGGTCCCCATTCCCCCTTTACTCCTCACATTAAAAATAGGTCTTGCCCATTATTTCTTCGGTGGGGGAGCAAATAAATACCCTTTTCTTAGCCTTTTGGCCGGGATCAAAGTGTAGTATCTTTCCGGCAGATACTACAAGCAAAGACTATATGTGGGGATCACCCACCGTATAAGACTTTTGTCAATGTAGGAGAAACCCATCATACCAATTGTCACTATCCAGCTCCCGTACTCCCCGAGGAGTTGGTCCTCATTTCCCCTTCACTCATCACATTAAAAATCACCCTTGTGCCTAATATGCTCTGTGGGGGAGCAAATAAATACCAACCCCGACATATAAGACCTTGGTCAATTTAGGGGCAACTCTTCATACCAATTGTCACTACCAAGCTTCCCTACTCCCCGGGGTGTTGGTCCCCATTTCCCCTTCACTCCTCACATTAAAAATCGGCCTTGTGCCTTATTTGCTTGGTGGGTGAGTAAATAAATACCAACCCCACATATTAAACCTTGGTCAATGTAGGGGCAACCCTTCATACAAACTGCTACTATCCAGCTCTCCTACTCACCGTGGAGTTGGCCCCCATTTCCCTTTCACTGCTCATATTAAACATCGGTTTGTCCCTTATTTGCTCGGTGGGGGAGCAAATAAATACCAACCGTTCATACCAATTGTCACTAACCAGCGCCCCTATTCCCGGGGAGTTGGTCCCCATTCCCCCTTTACTCCTCACATTAAAAATCGGTCTTGTGCCTAATTTGCTCGGTGGGGGAGCAAATAACTACCCTTTTCTTAGCCTTTTGGCCGGTATCAAAGTGGAGTATCTTTCCGGCAGATAAGATAAGATAATTTGTACCAGTCAATGGAGGGGAAACCCTCTATACTGGGACAATTATTATTTTTGGTAACCAGAGTGACCCCTTTTAGGGGAGCTGGTTTTTACCTCACATTAAAAACGGCCTTGTGCCTAATTTGCTCAGTGGGGGAGCAAATAAACACCATCTTTCCGGCAGATACTGCAGCGAAGACCATATGTGGGTGCAACCCCACATATAAGACCTTGGTCAATGTAGGGGAACCCTTCATACCTATTGTCACTATCCAGCTCCCCTACTCCTCGGGGAATTGGTTCCCATCTCCCCTTCACTCCTCACATTAAAAATCGGTCTTGTGCCTAATTTGCTCGGTGGGGGAGCATATAAATTCCAACCCCACATATAAGACTTTGGTCAATGTAGGGGCAACCCTTCATACCAATTGTCATTATCCAGCTCCCCTACTCCCCTGGGAGTTGGTTCCCATTTCGCATTCACTCCTCACATTAAAAATCAGCCTTGTGCCTTATTTGCTCGGTGGGGGAGCAAATAAATACCCTTCTCTTGGCCTTTTTGCCAAGATCAAAGTGTAGTATCTGTTGCGGCAGATACTGCAAGAAAAGACCATATGTGGGGGAACCCCCGCATATAAGACCTTAGTCAATGTAGGGGCAACCCTTCATCCAAACTGTCACTATCCAGATCCCCTACTCCCCGGGAGTTTTTCCCCATTCCCCGTTCACTCATCACATTAAAAATCAGCCTTGTGCCTAATTTGCTCAGTGGGGGAGCAAATATATACAGTACCTGTTCTTACTTCACGCTGTACTTATGTTTGTAGCTTTGTGATATAAAGTGGGGTATCACTTTTCTGTATTAATTTAATGTAAAGTGATCACCCACTTTACAGCCAGTCAGTCTCAAAGCCATTCAAGTCATTCTCCAGATCATTCATTTTGTTTTTGAAGGATTCCAGTTATTTTTTAAGCATTCAATTCACTCTTAAGTTCATTAAAGTCAATCTAAGTCATTTACTTTTTATTTATTTAAGTCATTTCAGCTTATTTTTCGGTCATTTTAGTTTATCTTTAAGAATTTCATGTCAATCCTACATTAACGCATTCATTCATTACACGAGAGCACGCGACTAATGGCTATCGGCCTTGTTAAAGCTAACATCACTAGCTGGGTTGATCGCTATGCTTTAAAATCTTAGAAAATTTAGATGACGTACCAGGAGTGGAAGAAACTAATGTAATCGTAGAAATAGTTGCGAGTTATTAATCCTCGTTTTTCTGTGGCTGGTCGATAGTTGGACTGCTTATTCTACCCATTTGACTCGACTTTAGATGATGATGTTGGAGAGTTCACCCACAACAAGGAACATGAACCACCTACCGCCCCTCGCTCTCCGTTTTACTAGAGCCAATGATTCTTTTTTCCACAGTACAAACTCTTCTATCTTCACATATGAGTCAAAAAAAGGAGGAGCCCGGAGGTGGCCAAGCACACGACTTCACTTTGTTTAATCATAAAATATCCCTTCTTTTTCTAAAGTGTACAATTTGTTGTGATGACGAACAAGTACAAAATAAAATTTGAGCATTTATATATTTTTATTATTACCCACGCGTGAATAACCTGCATTAACGTCCATAAAAGTCAGGCTCTATTAAATTTAGCATAAAGCGTTTTAGTACTCGAATGATCAAGATTATTGCGCGATAGAGATCAGTATTTAAAACAGTATTTTTGATAAATAATAATAATAATAATAATAATAATAATAATAATAATAATAATAATAATAATAATAATAATGGTAAGGATAATTATAATATTAATAATATAAACATAGTATTAAACAAATGGTTGCATTAATTACAATGTTACAAGCAAAAACTTTTACAAACAACACTCGATTAGCTACGACCACTATAAACAATTACCCCCCCCCATTCCCTAACTATACATCAATCTAAAGGTACATTTAATGAACAAACCTTTTTTCCTAGCGTTATCCGCCTGCGTTCGGGCTAACTACAACATGGTCGTTTTCAAGTCCAATGTAAACAAGTTCTTGTGGAGCCGTCCCCTTAAATAATAAAATTATACCCAATTTTCACCACTAACTATTACGACGTTGTTGTACAGGAAACCACTGTTCATTGTGTTAGACTAATCCTAGAGGGGCTTTCGGGCTTTGATAATTGGTGACTTTCTAGTAAAAAAATGATCGTCTTTCTCTCCTGTTTTCTGATTTTTTTTCCCCTTCACTTTGATTAGTATCTACTGATCTACATGTCTATCGTGTCATTGGCTGTACGTTGACGTTCATAGAACGCGTTTTTTTTATTTTACATAGGAGTCACCACTTATCAAGGCCCTGAAGCTACTCGAGGATAAGGGTTGTTGAGTGTATAGTAATCAATGGGATAATATCGTAGAGATCGTTATTAATGGAAATTTGGTAGATTGGATTACTTAAGGAGGCGGTTCATCAAGAATTTGTTTATGTTGGACTTGAATACAATCAAGATGTAGTCAGCTGGAAAAATGGCAAACGGAATAGAGTTCCGCAGCCGTGTAGTTCTAAGAAAGAAGCTTTGTTCATGGAATCTACGTTTTGATTTAGGTACAGTTAAATAGTGGAAAAATTTATTGACAGTGGTTTCAGCTAGACGGGTGTTATTCGACTACTTTATAAGAGTATTGGTGTTAATTTAAATGTTATATTTAAACAAACCAATTGAATCTACAAAACTCAGGCTAGTTGTAGTAAAGTTATCGTTTGAGACGATTTATGAATGAAACATTCTTAACCAATGAAACAGATTAAATAAAATCTGAAGCGTTCAAATAATAAAAGCAAATACTTTTTATTTTTTAATTCATGGACACAGGACGCACGTTACAATTTGGATCGTAATGCTAATTAAAGATAAAAGATATATATTAGCAGGGCTATCCAGCGTTGTCCAGAAATATGTACAAAAAGACAGAACAGTTCAAAAACGTTGCACCATTCTTTAATAATTTCTTTTTCTCCCTTCTACTGCCATATCTTTCTTTACTTCTATAAACTCTCTCTCTCTCTTTTTTTTTCTCTCTCTCTCTTATATATAGACATATACATATAAAAATATGAAATATGCAAAATTCGGTGTAGCTTAATTGTCAGAGAAATTATCATAATTTAAAATTAATATACATTTATATATGTTTTTGCGTATGTATATATATATGTATATATATATACATATATATATATATATGACTACTTCATTTAATCACATAAATTAATATACGAAAATATATTTTTATGCGTAAATTTTTAATATTCACTTCAACGGTGCTCAGTACATAGGTAGAGCTAGGTAGTAAGTTATAAAAATATGTTTGGTAATTAAGCAATTATATATTCCGCGTTTCATTCTCGTGAGAATTCGTCAAACATAAGCGGAATATTCTGTGCAGCTTAATTGCCATATATATTTTATGACTATAAACATATATGAATGTATATTAATTATATATATATAAACATATATAAATGTATATTAATTTTTAATTATGATAATATCTACGACAATTACGCTACATCGAATTTTCCCTGTATATATATATATATATATATATATATATATATATATATATATATAGGGAATTTATATATATATATATATATATATATATATATATATATATATATATATATATATATATATATATATATATATAACAGACGCCCCATTTCATAAACTTAGCCATTTATTTGTTCTGATCAGTTTTCTTAATTTAATTCTGGGACTTTCGCGTGCATATCTAAGCTGACCTAATTATTAACGCTAATTTTCGCGCTTCTTGTCTGGGTCAGTTTGACCTTGCTTTTCAAATTTAAATCTTCATCGCTTTTCAGGTGTTTTTTTAAATCTTAATTTTTTTGATTCATCCAGCCTTGACAGATGTGTTTTTAAATATTCTCTCCAGTACTTTTCTTTTATGATTTGGTGTTCATTCTATTTGCGCTTTTTTCCAAGGAACTCTACCTTTTGGATTATTTTGAAATTTACCCATTGGATTGAAATTTTAAATTCGACCGTTTTGGATTTTACCATTTTTGGATTTTTATCCTTCACTATTTTGTCCATTCATTCGTTTTGGATTTTACCATTTTTGGATTTTTACCCTTCACCATTTTGTCCATTCATTCGTTTTGGATTTTACCATTTTTGGATTTTTACCCTTCACCATTTTGTCCATTCATGTGAAATCTTTTTATTATTTTTCTTTTGCCTCCTGTTCCCCTTACCTCACCCTTTTTTTAACCAAGTAAGATCTGTGACTTACTTGTAGTTTCATTAAATACTTTTATATGCAAAATCCGATCCTGCATTTTGCTAATTCCTGCCCTTTGATGAGAAGGAGAGTATTTCTTCGAAACTCCGCGGATTGAGGACTATCCACTTATCTTGTGTTTCCTTTTTTAAAATTAAATGTTTTTAACTCTTTTTCGAGATGTCTTTTAACATGTTTTATTAATCATTTGTTCATATATATATATATATATTATTATTATTATTATCATTATCATTATTATTATTATTATTATTATTATTTGGGATAATAATAATAAAAATATTTTGCTCTTTTTATTGCGAACTATTTAACAACCTCGTTGTCTTCATTAGTTCTAACTTTTAACACCTCAAAGCTGAATATATATATATATATATATATATATATATATATATATATATATATATTATTTGTTTATTACCGTTTTATCTGTTTGGTTACATACGTTTCAGATGCTGGACCATGTTTACAATCCAACAGCCTCGTCAGGCCTTACAGAAGTTGTTTTTAGTATGAAGAAGAAGTGTTTTAGAAGAAATACGAAAGAAAAAAACAAAGAGAAAAATGGGGGTTTGATGTAGGAGATAATTCGGGGGAGGGAGACGGGTATTGACAATATTTCAGTTTGGAGGGTTAAGATACATTGGATTGTATTGTGTGTGTGAGGTAGCAGATTCAGGTAGGCGTGTGAGGAGATATATGGATATAGGGAGGGGGTGGAGAGACGATGGTAAAGAAAAGAAAAAAGGTGGGGTAAGGAGAGGAGGGGAAATTTTAATTTTAAATTTTAACTGCCTTTTGCTTGTTCAGTAAGGTATATTAAGTAGGTGAGAGAGAGAGAGAGGGAGAGCGAAAGAGCGTGGGTTGAGATATATGGATATAGAGAGGTGGGGGAGGGGAGAGAGGATTATATATATATATATATATATATATATATATATATATATATATATATATATATATGAAAATCTATACATAACATATTCCAAAGACATACCATGGTTTCATTACCTTTCTCACAAATGGGATTATTTTAGTAAATATTTTCTATAAATACTACTATAGTATGTGTTGAAATATGAAATTATCTGATCTATGACTTTTTTTTTATTCCAACGCTTTTAATCTGTTGGTCTAATGGTTTTTTGGTATTTGTTTTTTGTTTTTTTCTTGACTTATTTCTTCATCCAGTTGATTAAAGGATTTGCATATATTCCCATGAATACTTTAGTGACGGTAGTTTGTTTCTGTTTTCGTCTCATTTCATATTTCATCTTTAATGACGGATCTAAGTCTAGCAATTTGAATGAGAATGTTGTTTATTTTTTTCTGTTCTTAGTTTTAGCCAGGTTGTGTTCGTTAGAAGTAACAGTTTCGTTTTATGCTTGTTTATGATTTCCTACTTCTTTCTTTCTGAGTTCTGTACAACATTTATTATTACAGTTTTTACTTTATTCATTCTAATTCTATTTACTGTGAGGCTTGCCCCTATGAAATGTACTCTCCTTCTAAGGGATATGCCTCAGAGTCTTAATATATATATAGTTTGAGAATTGTTTGTAGTAATCATATATTCCGTTTTGTGAACCTCTCTCTCTCTCTCTCTCTATATATATATATATATATATATATATATATATATATATATATATATATATATATATATATATATATATATATATATATATATATATATATATTATGGCTATGTAAAGACTAAATTTAAACTTGTTCGAAAACATTATTTTAAATTGTGAAATTAAAAAATAAAAATGAATGCGTCAGCTGACCGGTTCCGAAGCTCGCTCAACAGAGCTAAAATCGAGCTTAATTACGTTTTAAAAAGAAAAGGGGGTGAACAATGAATCGGAGATGAAAAAGTAGGGGGGATATATGTATAAAAAGGGGGCTGATTAATTATTAAATAGAAACTAGATTAAGGCCTAAGAGATTCTCTTTTTGTTTGCAAAGAGAAGGTCTCAGAGTCTTAATATATATATAGTTTGAGAATTTTTAGATAGTAAAGAGAGTGCGACTTGCCAAGAATGGAAAAAAAGTCCGCACTAAAATTCGAAGCGCAAATACGATTATTTATAAGGTGCTCTCCTATAGATGAGCCATGGGTATTGCTCAAAACGTCCGAAGGTAGGTAGTTTCCATTTCGAATTTGGGATGGAAGATGTTGTTTTACCTAATACCTTTAATATCTTTGAGGCGTTCGCCCGACGTAGCGCACACCGCAGCTACATTTAAATAAATAAATAATAGAATTGTTAGTGTGGGGTGGGGGAGAAAATCTTTATAAATTGAAGACAAAATGGGTTTACAAGAAAAAAACAACACGGGTATTTGATGCAAAGTAACATTGTTGTACGACAGAAGAAATTTGCTTTGCAAATCTTTCACTAATATTACCTAGCCAAGGTAGGCGTAGGTAGATAGGGCATTTGTCGACAGATGCCTGTTTAATTTTATTGAAATTAGAAATTTTATTTTTAATTGTAGATTCCACGATTTGCAATGGAAAACCATTATTGCAAAGAGTCTTGGTAATAAATTTGACTTCATCACTTAATTTATTCTCGGAACATATCATACAAGCTCTATGGATAAGAGTGTTGATAAGATTATATTTTTGTTTGGTGGTATTCATAACCTAATTATACCATCCAAATAACTTCTTTGCGTAGGGACTATTATTGTTATTATTATTATTATTATTATTATTATTATTATTATTATTATTATTATTATTATTATTATTATTATTATTTAAATCGGAGGAAAAGAGGTAAATACTGTCCATTCATCTTCTTTGTGATATATAAATCGGTGAGTCAATTATCTCGTCATAAAATGAAAGACAAAAAGAAAACAACAATTTAACTTGTTAGAGGATATAGATTGAAGTCTCGCCTGTCGAACATGGCGACAATGTGACGAGCAAAAGAAACAAGTTACGAACAAAGCTAACGGTGTGTCATTATTCACAACAAAACGAACACATATTTTGGAGATGCATCCATTCAAGCTGTTACTTTTACTGATGAAAATGGAATTTAAAACAAAAGCGTGACAGACCAATGAACGTGTTATTGTAAACAAAAGCATGATATACACCAAAATATTATTTAACTTTACACGTGACAGATGAGTAAAAAATGTATCATCTGTGCGTTTATCGGTGAAATTTTAGACTGAAGTGTGACAAACTGATCCACAGACAGAATGTTTCAAAGACGTATTTATGAACGAAATCTTCAAAGCAAGAATTTATTGTTAATTTTGGTCTTTGGCGCATCGGAAATATAAAAGAAAGAAAATATTATAGAAAGAAAATATAAGAACGAAAACAACAAACATAAACAAGATAAATGTTATTGTTACTTACAAAGGTTTCTCTTATTTTTGGGGCAAGGTTGTAATATTTTCAATAGCCAATCACGTGTACGGTGGTTGGAGGGAGACAAAATGGAGTCTTTGAAAATATAAAGAAAGCAATCAAATAAAATAGGAGAATCCAACAGAGTGCGGAGAGATTTCATTTTTATTTGATGGACAGAAAATAGGAAAACATTTATGAATAGATTTTCCAAATTATATACACACTTTTGATGGCCTTGAAAGAAAGCAAATGTCATACAGCATCCAATATATCTGTCTATATCAGTTTATTATAAGCCCCTCCCCATATCTTTCTCCCCTCTTTTAGTCTATTTTTCTCTCTCGATAGAAAATGAGAATACACGTGAGTTTTACTTATTTGTATTATCGCATTCAGTCCGTAAGCAATTTACTGATTATTATGAATCGTGTAACACTGCTATTAGGTGTACGGAATCGAAGTGTGGACTATATTTATTTGATTTTGTTTCATGAAAAATGGTAAAAAGGGGTGCAAATATTTGGTAAAAATTGAGATACATACAATTTGTGTCACAAGTTTACAAAAGGAAATAGACACCAATGTATATAAATGAAACAGTAGATGTGTGTGTTTCTGTCTTCCTTTCTGTGTGTTTGCGTGCAAATATTAAACCCATAAGTTCTTAAATTACAAGTCACAAAGCATTAAAATTAACTGGAAATGATAATCATGCACCAATGATGGTTAATAGCAAGAAAACCTTCGTTTGGGTGAATGAATAACGCATACAGAAATATGTCAGCATGTTGAAATGCAAAATGTTAATTCCCAATTGCCGACATAATTCTATTTCTTCTACGTATGCTTAAATTTATTAAATTTTTCATCTTTTTATATTCAAATAATCTTACCTATCTCTTGATAGCTACATTAGTACGTAACGCGACTGAAGAGCTAAATGTTTCGTTTCCTATTCTAGCTGGTGGCACGCAAGTCATTTTTTTTTTACTTCTTGAATACGATATGTTTATACGAGGCAGTTGTATAAAACTGTGAAATTTAGAGCACGTTATATATATACAGAAATACCATAAGTAACTAAAATGAGTATGAGATGTCGATCAAAGTTGTGAGTAAAATTTTTCGGTTAACTTCAAATTTGAAAGGAAAATGAAAATCTAAACATTTTTTTTTTTTTTTTTAAGGAATGCCGAGTTGAGAAATGTTTTTAAAATTTTTAGAATTATGTTACCGATCGAGGGGAAATTAGAAAATACGTAGATAGAGACTTGCGATCGAAATTAGCGGACATTCTGTCTTTGCTTCCTGCAGTTGCAGCTGAGAAGTTGACGAACGCGACGTGTAGGAAAATAGTAATCGTTATATTATAGTAAATTGTAAACTTCATGTTTTCTGTAATAACTTTTGCAGTTGGCACCAGTAAAAATCAAAGCATAACTCGGAAATATAACATGCAAGAATTGCTACATAAATACATTATAAATGTTTCGATGTGTCTGTAAAATCTTTGGTTTCCCACCTTTATGTTAGAATCAGCATTATCATAGCTCACAATGTAAAATAATTTAACCATCTTTGTAATATCTCCTTTTTGAAATACAAAACAAAACATTTAATGAATGATTGAAATAGTGGAGACATGAACGACGCATTAATGACAAATTGGATTTCAGGCTGGAATAAAAGTGTCCTTCTTTCTGGCTTCAGTCAGAGATAAGGAATCTTTATTGACTGAGTTAATTTTATTTTTCTATACAGTGTATCCATTTTTGTGAAGCTGGATATCACTAGGATAATACTCAACTTTATGCGTAAATATGCATTAGTAAGATGGCAGGTTAATTAGGATAATATCGCCACCAAATTTATTAAAAATAATGTTCGAAGAAATGGCTGTATGAAAGCTTTGACTTCATAAAAGTATAAATCCATTGTGAAGTAAGTTGCACGAAATCAACAGGAAAAAAGTATGATTAGATTTGGGCCAACGAATTGGTTTCCAAAATATTATTCCTTTTATACAATTTCAAATATCCGACAAGCGAAAAGGTCATTCAAATGACCTTTAATTAACTGTGTCCTTTAATTGTGTTCATATTATTTGGATTTTCTTTATTACATTATCACATCGTTTTGCTGAATATCTTCAGTAATGCGTAATTGTATTCGTAATATTGCCCGTAATAAGAATTGACCTTTCAGCTTTTAAAAGACTTTCAATCATTACTAGGGCTATGACAACAGCGGATTCTTTTCATTGTTTTGACTCTCAACGCAGTTAGATACAGTTAATCAACCAAGAACCATATCACTCGATATAGAAGTATATAAGATATCAATGTATATACACTTGAGAGTCAAGACAATAAAAAGAAGATGATGTTGTCCTAGTTCTAATTATTACATACCTTGTTTGATCCATTTCCCTACCGGCTCAATCCTCAATATCAACGATAATAAGATATTGACGAATTATTTAAGACTCCAACCAGGCCAGTGTTATCGCAACGAGAACCAGCTACGACGGTGGATAAATGCTACCGTTCGAAATTCCGTACTGACGCTCGAGTTCGAAATGACGCACCAGAATATGTTTTGAAGTTACATCTACCAAAACTTTGTGAGAATAATATCTCAGGTGTGAATAAAAGTTTACATGATCGCAATGATGCAAATTGGCAATCGTCATCTAAAATATTCTGAAACAATTATTTTGTTCATTAATACGAACCGCCTGGTCAGATGTTGTCTGTGTTCGGAATAAACAATGGCTGGGTAGACGTCAATGAATATATGTTGATCTCATTTAGAAATCTTGCAACTTCGGTTGAATTCTCGTCTGAACAAAATGTTTCTGCTGATTGCTTTTGCAGGAATTCAAATTGTCAGCTCAGTAAAAGTTTGCTATTAGGGTGCCAGTGTCGAAAGGGTAAGGTGTTGGTCGAGAGGGCAGCATTTGGCAATGACATGGTCCAGTATTTATCAATAATCATAAAATACAGCTGCCAACACTAGTAAGCCTAAACAAATGCAGACAAAGGGAAAAGACGGGAAAAAAGGAGAATTCATTTAAATTAATGCCCAAGATGCAGACAGATAAAATGCGGAATACGATCGGAAAGCCGGGATGAATTCGAACAAGTTTCGACTTTTTCATTGACTTGCCAATTTATTACTGGAACAAGCCCGACGGTTGGCACGAGGATGATGGCGACAGAGGAGCGTAGTGCATAAATGAAACTACATGCAACCGGAAGGCTGTATAAAATCAAGAATGTAGAGTATACAATTTGGCACGGTTCAAGAAATGTCATATTCATAATGAAGATAAACGCACGCATATAAACATGCTCTGAAGCTGAATAAAGTGTATATATATATATATATATATATATATATATATATATAGATAGATAGATAGATAGATAGATAGATAGATAGATAGATAGATATGGATATATAATCTAGACACACATGTTTTTCATAGGACTTTAAACACATTGTCTGTAAACTTATATGTTACGTGGGGTTTCCTGAAATACATACCCTTTAGAAAAACAATTACGATCTGATTTATTTGATAATGACAACATGTTATGAACGCAATCATAAGTTTATTTTCCTTAGTGATGAGATTTTCCTCCTTAAATCCATTATGCGCATTAAGTTGCCACCATTATGAAATGTACGTATTGTATTGATGAGCAATGATCAATGGTGCAACAGATTAAGTACCAAGTAAAAACAATTCAGTTGTGATAATAACACTTAAGATGACAATAAGACCCCGAATAATCCAAATAATTTAAATTCGCTGGAATGCTATGATGAGAGAGTTGAATTACCTCCATCATACTCCTGTTCTCCAAAGTCTCTCTCTCTCTCTCTCTCTCTCTCTCTCTCTCTCTCTCTCTCTATATATATATATATATATATATATATATATACATAAAATGAAAATTACAATTGAATTTACCAAAATGATACAAGATGGTAAAATTAAAGTAAATTATAAATATTAAAGAATTAATATTTATAAAATTATCTCAGCCAGATATAAAAGCTTGATAAAACCAAATAGGAAATAGAGCTTATAATATATATATATATATATATATATATATATATATATATATATATATATATATATATGAAAACAATAGTTAATAAAACATGTTAAAAACACTTTGAAAAAGAGTTAGAAACATATTTAATTTTAAAAATGAAGCACTAAATAAATGGTCCTTAATCCGCGGAGTTTCGAAGAAATACTTTCCTTCTCATCAGAGGCTAGGATTTAGCAAAATGCGGGATCAGATTTTGCTTGCAAAAGTATTAAATGAAACTACAAGTAAGTCATAGGTCTTGCTTGATAACGAACAATGAAGCAGAGGGAATAGGGTGAATAAAAAAGTGATTTCACGTGAATGGATACCCTGGTGAAGGATAAAATTTCCAATGACGGTTAAATCCAAAGATGCAGAATCCAAGAAAGTTAGTTAAATTTCCATTTGCACAAGTAAAATCCAAGGGAACCGCGTAATTGAAAGATGATCCCAAATAATCAAAAAGGCAGAAATCGGTGGAATAATTCACAAATAGGTACACGGAAATCTTGTCTGGGTCATTTTGACATTGATTTTTCTATTTTAAAATTATTCCAATCACAATTCCACTTTTTTCTTCTCCTCCCTTCTTTTTCTGTCTTCTTCACCCATTTCCCTGAATTCAATCTTGCCTCGACAGTCGAGCTGTATATTTGATCCATTTCTTTTTTATGCACATTTTATCTTTCTTTTAATAATATTATTGGAATTATTTCCTATTTCCTTGTACCTATTTGTGAATTATTCCAAAACTTTTAGATGATATACGGAGTGATATCAACTCAATACTGAGAAAGAGTCGATGCTGAAGTTCGTTGCACAATCCCGGTATTTAATAAAGTGTTCCGTTATAGCGGATCCATATGTGTTGTTTACAGCGTCGGTAGGTAGGAATGTTCCATTCCTGATTTTGCTCGGTACATGTTGTTTTATTTGACTTTCCGATTTTAAAGACGTTCGACCTACGTAGTCGTCACCGCAACCACATTTAAATGAATAAATGACATTACTAATATGATGAGGGGGTAGAACATCTTTTTAATTGGAAGCCATTAATGGTTTTGTATTATGCACAACACGAACATTTGATGTAAAATAACATCCTCCAACAGTTGAACTAATTTGATTGGTGAATTTTTCACTTACTTTCCCCAACCACGGCAATCAAATATAAACCGGACATTTATCCACCATATTGGGTTTTGTTCGTAAAAAATCTGCTCTTTTCCTTTTAATGATGGTTTCAATTACATCTAAAGGATACCCATTATTGGACAAAGCATTTGTAATTGTATTTAATTCCTCATCCAATTTTTCTGGCGAGGAGATCATTAGGGCACGATGTCCAGATTTAATTATATTTGCGCTTGTTAGGGCAGAATGAATCCCAGCGTGTATACAGCCCAGTGAATGTTGGTTTGCGATAAATCGATGTGAGGTAACTAGATGGAGTTTTCGTTACCAAAACATCGAGAAAGGCCAGGGCGGAATTATCTTCACTTTCATACGTATACTTTAACGCTGGATGCATATTGTTTAGTAACGACAAAAATTCGTTTGCCTCCGAATTACTATCAAATAGGCAAAACTTGTTGTCTACATATCTAAAATACACCAACGGTTTTATGGGTCCGGACATTAATTTTTCCTCATGGAATCCTACAAAAATGTTGGCCAATGTAGGTCCCAACACGGAGCCCATCGACACGCATTCAATTTGCCTGTACATTACACCATTAAAACTAAATTCAATTGATGTAACGGCAAATTTAATTAGTTCAACAAATGCGTGTCCAGGAACGGAAGGTGTTGGACTTTGGCTGCTATATAAAAAGTCAGCACAAATATCTATTCTTTCTAAAACTGGGACGCAAGTAAATAAATTGCTGATATCATACGAATACATAAATTTATTTGTACTCGTTGTCAACGAAATGAAATGAATCTTTCAGGCTGTATTTACTATAATAATTTGATACTGGCTGAAGAATATTGAAGATCCATTTTGCCACCTTCTGTGGTGAGGGCCATACCATAGATAGAATTGGTCTTAAGGGAATATCCGTCCAAGATTATATGGCCTACCCAAAACACACAAAGCGGCCATTCCCTTAAGACCCATTCTATCTATGGTAGGGCCTCACAACAGAAGGTTGCAAAATGGATTTTCAATATTCTTCAGCCAGTATGAAATTATTATAGTAAATACTGTCTGAAAGATTTCAAGTTATTTTGCTTCAAATGTTCGTGTTGTGTATAATACAAAACCATTAATGGCTTCCAATAAAAACGATGTTCTACCTCTCATCATATTAGTAATGTCATTTATTCATTTAAATGTGGTTGCGGTGCCGACTACGTATGTCGAACGTCTTTAAAATTGGAAAGTCGGCAACAACATGTACCGAGCAAAATCAGGAATGGAACATTCCTACCTACCGACGCTGTAAACAACACATATGGATCCGCTATAACGGAACACTTTGTTAAATACCGGGAGTGTGCAACGAACTTCAGCATCGACTCTTTCTCAGTATTGAGTCGAGCTCACTCCGTATATCATCTAAAAGTCTTGGGAACTGTTCATGTTCGCCTTAGGAACCCGTCCCTTTGTAAGCAAAAGGACTGATTGTTGGGTTTGAACGTGATCAGCCTCTAAAGTTCATCCCCATACGATTGCTGTTGCTCCCGTCTCTTTTTTAGATTTTATCATTAAGGAAAACAAATTACTAAAAAATAAATCCCTTGATTCCAATTTTGATGAGAGAGGGGACAAACATGTCAATGGACTCGTTTTGATTTTTTCCTCTATTTCACTACTTTTATTTTTTAGTCGCTATCAATTTTCCTTTTCTCCTCGGTCTTTTTTTTTTTATATGAAATGAATTCCGAAGGAATATTTCTTCCCTTCATGATTGCCTTAATATATATATATATATATATATAGAGAGAGAGAGAGAGAGAGAGAGAGAGAAAGAGAGAGAGAGCGAGAGAGAGAGAGACAGCGAGAGACAGAGAGAGAGAGAGAAAGAAAGATTAAAGTTCCTTGTATAGTATTTGTTCATTCAAACGTGTCTGGTTAAATCGTACAGACAAAAATCAGGTCTGTATATTTTTACTTTGATTTTGCCTTACAAATAAAACGATTTCTATGCTAAAACTGAACAATAAACTTGCCATAAAAGTTAGTGACACTAGTACGTTCGCTTTCATTTTGAACCGTCATCGCAGGTAGATATTCACAAATACACCACAAGCATATATATATATATATAAATAAATGTACATTCTTAAATAGATAAAGTAAAGTTGCTTTATATTTTAATTTCAAATTATTACAAAAGTAATGTCACTTGTTCAGAGCCATTCAACTAGAATAAAATAGTAAAACCAGATATAAAGTTCAACATTTAATATTAAAATGTTACTGATTGTTTATTTCAATAGAGTATAAACATGGATAAATATAGTATTAAATCAAAGCTATGTAACTTGGATAAGAAACGATTGTATTTTAACTAATCTCATTGGAGACATTATAAATCTATTTTTTTCTCTCTAAATGTAGGTTAAAAAAGAGAAGACTGAACTGTAAAGCTAGACGTTTAGGAGTGGATAATCTTTAAAATTCTAACTGTAACCAATGATTCGATGACATGTAGCACCGAGTGTATTGGAACAAATATTTCGTCATCGTTATCATCATCACTAGCAGCATCATAATCACCAAAATTAAGTTTCACTCTTGGCGGAAGACTCTTTTCTACGTTCCTTCTAACTTGCTCTATTCAATAGATAGACATGGCATCGTATGCCCTAGTAAGGTGCCAAGGTTAGTTCCAACGAAATTGTGGTGTCCTTTTTTGTCTTTACAATTGCTTCGTGGCCGATTCCTTCGCTCTTGATGTCAGCTCATTTTATAGAAAAGTGGCCTGTTCATCTTAGCTTGTAACATAAAGACATATTTCTTATCTAGTCCTAATTGTATGAATAGACTGTAGTTTCCTGAGATTCACTCACAACTTATGTTGGCTTTAAAATTTAGCACGGCTTTAATTTATAATGTCGTACGTCGGGCTAAATTGTGTCTATTAAGTTTTTTCTACATACGTAAAAGAAAAGCTGAAGTAAATTAATATTTCTAAATAGAATTTTAAATTCTACTTGTTATTGATTCTTGCAATTCATTAATAACTAGAGTTTGTTTGATACAAAAGATTATATATGTTACCTTTTCTCTCCGTTTGTTTATCCAGGTTCCGTAAAAAATAAAGCATATAACTTTCTTTTTTAACAGAGAAGTAATTTCTAAACTAAACCGAAGAATATCGAAATATGTAGTCTTTTCCTGTGTAAAATGGGAAATTAGGAGTGCATTCGAATTTGGGGGTAAAGAAAACTCGTACTTTATAATTGAGAAAAATAAAACATCAAGAAGACGAGGAATATAATAGATTATTAATATAAATACATTTAATGTAAAATAATTAATGTAAATACATTTAATGTAAAAATAATTAATGTAAATACATTTAATGTAAAATAATTAATGTACATACATTAAATGTAAAAATAATTAATGTAAATACATTTAATGTAAAATAATTAATGTAAATAAATTTAATGTAAAATAATTAATGTAAATACATTTAATGTAAAAATAATTAATGTAAATACATATAATGTAAAATAATTAATGTAAATACATTTAATGTAAAAATAATTAATGTAAATACATTTAATGTAAAATAATTAATGTAAATACATTTAATGTAAAATAATTAATGTAAATACATTTAATGTAAAAATAATTAATGTAAATACATCTAATGTAAAAATAATTAATGTAATTACATTTAATGTAAATATAATTAATGTAAATAAATTTGTTTTAACGATAATTAATGTAAATACATTTACTGTAAAATAATTAATGTAAATACATTTAATGTAAAAATAATTAATGTAAATAAATTTTATGTAAAATAATTAATGTAAATACATTTAATGGAAAATAATTAATGTAAATACATTTAATGTAAAATAATTAATGTAAATACATTTAATGTAAAATAATTAATGTAAATACATTTAATGTAAAAATAATTAATGTAAATACATTTAATGGAAAAATAATTAATGTAAATAAATTTAATGTAAAATAATTAATGTAAATACATTTAATGTAAAATAATTAATGTAAATACATTTAATGTAAAAACAATTAATTAAATACATTTAATGTAAAATAATTAATGTAAATACATTTAATGTAAAATAATGAATGTAAATACATTTTATGTAAAATAATTAATGTAAATACATTTAATGTAAAAATAATTAATGTAAATAAATTTAATGTAAAATAATTAATGTAAATACATTTTATGTAAAATAATTAATGTAAATACATTTAATGTAAAAATAATTAATGTAAATACATTTAATGTAAAAATAATTAATGTAATTACATTTAATGTAAATATAATTAATGTAAATAAATTTGTTTTAACGATAATTAATGTAAATACATTTACTGTAAAATAATTAATGTAAATACATTTAATGTAAAATAATTAATGTAAATACATTTAATGTAAAATAATGAATGTAAATAAATTTTATGTAAAATAATTAATGTAAATACATTTAATGTAAAATAATTAATGTAAATACATTTAATGTAAAATAATGAATGTAAATACATTTCATGTAAAATAATTAATGTATTTACATTTAATGTAAAAATAATTAATGTAAATAAATTTTATGTAAAATAATTTATGTAAATACATTTAATGGAAAATAATTAATGTAAATACATTTAATGTAAAATAATTAATGTAAATACATTTAATGTAAAATAATTAATGTAAATACATTTAATGTAAAAATAATTAATGTAAATACATTTAATGGAAAAATAATTAATGTAAATAAATTTAATGTAAAATAATTAATGTAAATACATTTAATGTAAAATAATTTATGTAAATACATTTAATGTAAAAACAATTAATTAAATACATTTAATGTAAAATAATTAATGTAAATACATTTAATGTAAAATAATGAATGTAAATACATTTAATGTAAAATAATTAATGTAAATGCATTTAATGTAAAAATAATGAATGTAAATACATTTAATGTAAAATAATTAATGTAAATACATTTAATGTAAAATAATTAATGTAAATACATTTAATGTAAAAATAATTAATGTAAATACATTTAATGTAAAAATAATTAATGTAATTACATTTAATGTAAATATAATTAATGTAAATAAATTTGTTTTAACGATAATTAATGTAAATACATTTACTGTAAAATAATTAATGTAAATACATTTAATGTAAAATAATTAATGTAAATACATTTAATGTAAAATAATTAATGTAAATACATTTAATGTAAAATAATGAATGTAAATACATTTAATGTAAAAATAATTAATGTAAGTACATTTAATGTAAATATAATTAATGTAAATAAATTTGTTTTAACGATAATTAATGTAAATACATTTAATGTAAAATAATTAATGTAAATACATTTAATGTAAAATAATTAATGTAAATACATTTAATGTAAAAATAATTAATGTAAATACATTTAATGTAAAATAATTAATGTAAATACATTTAATGTAAAAATAATTAATGTAAATACATTTAATGTAAAAATAATTAATGTAAATACATTTAATGTAAAATAATTAATGTAAATACATTTAATGTAAAATAATTAATGTAAATACATTTAATGTAAAATAATTAATGTAAATACATTTAATGTAAAATAATTAATGTAAATACATTTAATGTAAAATAATTAATGTAAATACATTTAATGTAAAATAATTAATGTAAATACATTTACGGTAAAAATAATTAATGTAAATACATTTACGGTAAAAATAATTAATGTAAATACATTATCGGTAAAAAAAAATAATTAATGTTAATATATTTACAGTAAAAATTATCCGGCACTTGTTATTATCATCGTAGAAATGTAAAGAAATATATGATTTCATTGAAATCATATATTTCTTTACATTTTGCATGTGCAGTTCACTCTTTCAGTAGCATTTCATTTGTTCAGATCAGCGAAATTGAAACACGTTGGTCTAGTTCGAATCTTGCAATTTTAAATCACACAGATGAGTAAATTACTATGCTATATATGATTATATATATCATCATCATCATCATCGGCCGTCACTCGTGTCCGAGTAAGACTGTCCTCCGTTGTGGCTTCTGCGGGTCATCAGGTGAGCATAGAGTCCAATCCTAGACCCAATTTTTCTTGTGCAGTTTGGGCAGATAAAGGTAGTGGTGGTGGGTTGGGTTTGGGTGTGTCTGGTTGATAATCTGTCCTTTCTTAGCTTGCGTTTATCCTCAGCAGCTTGATTTAGGTCACTACTATAAAGCGCAGCACCTTCGTTGACAGCGCTCCTCCATGCCAACCTGCTCCCAGCCACGTCCTCCCATGTCTCAAGGTCCATGTGAAACCGCTTTAGATTTACTTTTATGTTGTCCTTATACCTCATCTTTTGGCCACCCTGGGCACGCTTTCCCTTAACAAGCTGAAAGTAGAAAATCTGTTTTGGGAGGCGGAGATCCGGCATTCGGACAACATGACCAGTCCATCTGAGCTGGCGTTGAGCAACAGTAGCGGTGATAGTAGGAATGTCAGCCTCACTCAGGACGCTGGTGTATATATATATATATATATATATATATATATATATATATATATATATATATTCAAGCAAATATTATTAAATACAACGGAGACATTTTGTCTTATAATTCTTTTTTTTAATTTTTCAATTTTTCGTATTGTCTTTTTTGTTTCAAAATCAAAAATATTAATAAAGGATCCATACATGTTGCTGTTACGAGCGCTTTCGATTCGTCCACGAATCATCGTCAGGTGTTAAAAATACAGGATTGTGAAAATGAGGATTAAAAATGAAAACTAAAATATATATATTCAGTGATGAGTTAAAATAAAAGTCGATTAAGAATAAAAGTCGATTAAAAATTCGAGTGTTAAAACCAGCAAGTTCATAGACACCATGTACGAAGTCCGTCCAACACAGACTACGCAAGACATTTCAGAACGTTACTGCTTTTTTGAAATGCAATGTCATTTATATTAGGTTGAAGAGTTCTAATGTACGACGCTTCAAGAATCTTTAATTTTTTTACATTATTTTCCCGTTGTACAATTTTTGTGTTGTCAACGAGGACCTTTCTAACATTGGAGGGGGGACAGCTATGTTCTTTTTTTAAATGTTTGTAAATCGCGCTTGTGTCGTTAAGGTGCATAGTTATTCGCCGGGACAACGTTGTTGTTGTATGCCCAATGTATGTATTATTTTTGGAGTTACATTCTCCAATAGAGCATTTAAATTTATACACTACATTGGTTTGCTCCAACGTTTTTATCGCCGGTGAAGAGTTGTTTTTAACCACAAGGTTTTGTGTTCGAAATTTCCTATAATAGATAATAAATTTAATTTTAAAATTACTGTCAACAGGCGTCAAGTATCTTCGTATAATATTTTTTATTGCATTTTCTTCGATTCTGAAATTAGGCGTCATTTGATTTTGGTAAAATATATTAATGGGGTTTGCATTGCGGTGTTGGCTAACATTATTATTCTGGTTATCGGAAGATTGTAGCATTTTTTTTATTTGTTCATCAACAATGTAATTGGGGAAATGACTATTGATGAGTACTTGTTTAATGTTTTTTATTTCAATTAGCAATGCTTTTTTGTGGAGGATATCATTTTAGCACGATTTAGTAAATTTTTTATTATGGCTATTTTGTACCTTTGTGGACACTCACTTTTAAAGTTCAGGAGGCTAGAGTTTATGCTAGTTGTTTTTTTTATATACAGATGTATTACAAGTGTTATTAGACGTATCAATAAGGACATCAAGAAATGGAATTTTATTGTTATTATTTAACTCTACTGTGAATTTTAAAATTGAATTTTCTTGAAAGAGGTGCTGTAATTGGTGTATCTGTTCATTATTTTATATATATATAAATATATTTATATACATATACATATACATATATATATATGTGTGTCTGTGTGTGCGGGCGGCAAGTTTTTTTTTTACTCAAAGGCTAAGGGTGAGGTAACCCTGATAGAAACCTCCAGAGGAGCTTAGGCCCTGTAAGCTGCGGCATGCATAACCCACCGGCGTTTGGAATATGCTCTGGTGCCCAGCAACCTAAGTCCCAGTCATGGATCAAATGGCATGATGGGTGAAGAGGGCTCCCTTAGTCGTGGTGAAAGAAACCTCTCTAAGAGAAGGAAAACCCTTATATAAAACCTGCGGCGACTGCTGCATCCAATGATGTTGACTTGCTCTTCTTTTTGGTTCGATGTGGCAGTTGTTCAGAGAGTGGGATTGTCTCGGTGCAAAGTCTTTCCTCACTATAAAAAGCTTCTTTTTTTCACATTTTACCATCAGTGTGTATCTCGATAACAAAAAGACTGGCTGTAGCCTGACACGGCAAACGAACACTTAATGAGGTCTTATGCAGATATGGGCGTCAATGGAAATAAAGGCTCTGGAATATCCAAGGTCTGGTCCGGCAGGTTTTCAGGGCACCACAGCCTGGACCCGGTCATCCGTAGATGTGCAGGACTGTAGAAGCTTCATAGAAGTGACCGTCCGGCACATGATGCTGGTGATGCTGATCTTTGCCTCATTCGAGCCAGAGATGTATTAAGTAATTGCAATACTCTAGAACGAGGTTGCTGCCATCATATATATATATATATATATATATATATATATATATATATATATATATATATATATATATATGCATAACGGTACGGTATATATACATGTGTGTGTGCGCATGTTGTAATGTATCGCTTTACCAGGAGCCGACACATGTCCCCATGTTGATTACAAGAAATTACAGTACTATCATCAATATTTGAGTACAATTTTTTCGGCCTATTGCTTGTATTTAATTATGTAATAGTTTTCAGTTTATGTCATATCAACTGAGCAACTCCTCAGCTCAATGATTGCATAAAAATCAAAGTCTATATGAGTTTACAAACCATATGGACAGTCTTGCCAAATCAGCAATCCGGAATCAGAATTCACGGATTGCTGATTTGAAAGCACTGTCCATATACTTTTGTTTTTAATGTATACATTTGCGCCGATAAGTTACCCAGCTGTTATGATAATAATTGAGATCTATTACATAATTTAATACCAGCAGTCGGTACGGAAATTTTGCTAATAAAACTAATTTTTTAAATCAACATAAAACATTGTGTATATATTCCTCGTGAAGTGAGATATTACAAAAATATTCATAGCTATCTAAATGAACGAGGTATTATGTTTATATTATTTTAATCCTAAATAAGACAAAAATTATTCCAATTAATATATGTGTATATATACCAACAGATCGGTCGGCTTTTACTGGCTTTGACTGGCTTTGACCGGTCGGTAAAATAAGCTTAAATATATTTTGATTAAAAGAAGGTTCGTTTATTATAGAGCCAAAACTCTATTAATTATTATATTGTACTTAGTATATAGTATTATCCCTCGGTAAAATACGCTTAAATATGATATTTTAATTAATGTATATTTCGTATTCATTATTAGAGTCAATTTAATATTGTACACAATATACAGTAATGATTTCAAAGTTCTAAAAAATGAATTTTAAGGTCATCCGTTAGAATAAAAACAAAAACAGTTTACACTAAAACTTACTCGTGTCGTTTTAACTATCGACAGTTGGATCAGAAAATGTAAAAAAATGTTAAGCATCTTGAACGGAAGAATGTATATTTGCTCATGCAAAGTAGTAACAGTTTTAGTATGCATATTCCTTACAATGTCACTTTTATTTTTTTCAATTTGTGCAAGGGCTAGAAACCAAATCGAATTTGTTCGAAGGATCCAAATCCCCTATATATTAAATTTAAAGCTGATTGTAGTATTTAGACCTGATTATTATTAATTGAAAATAATGCACTTATATAAAAACGATGTGGTAGGACAGGCGGAAATATTTAGTTAGAACTAGCCTGAATGCTCGAGTGTTTGGAGGTGTGTGTTGAGTAAAAAAAGAAAAAACTATATAAAAAGTGGTAGTAGGCAGGCAGGCCCGAACGCGTTCCGCGAAGGAAAAATGAGCATAAAAAAACGGAAGTTGAGAATGTTTAAATTAAGGCTTGTCAATCGAAAAGAGGGGATGACTTTCGAAAATATCGGCGAAAAACGCGATTCCTCTCTGTAGAATAGTGGCCAGTTGAGGGTGAAGGAATTAATGTTTTAAGTCAATTTTTTGATATTTGTCGTCCGAAGGGTTAAGCTCTAAGACCACACCGACATTGTGAAAATCCGTATACGGTATCGAAAGTTTTAGGCAGGCATATATACATATATATATATATATACATATATATATATATTTAATCAGACAGATGAGATTTATATTATAGATGACCAAATTAAATAACCCAAATATAATAATAGCATGTGAAACAAGCATGCGAAGAAAGCGCCCAAAAGTTGTGTGTCAGTGTCTTAGTCGGGCTTACTTGCGGCGAAAATGAATTCGTCCTACAGTTATAAAAGTCCGTTACACGAGTCATTCGCAGAGTTACTGCCGAGGTTGCTCTGGTAGTTCAAATCGGAGTTGTTCGGACTCGTGTCGTGTAAAATCGGCGGAAGTGTTCAGGTTCGAATCGACAGCATTGTTCGCGCGGACGAAATTGTTCGGGTCTATGTTGAGTCGTATATACGACATTGTTCAGTTTTCCTTTATTATCCAGTTGTCTTAATGGTTGTTGCAGTCGTGTTGGAGTGTGTGATAGTTTTTTGTCTTTCTTCCCTCCTGAATCAACAAGCTACTTCGACCAGTATGGCCTTTGGCCCAAAGTTTATACCAATATTTGATGACAGTGATTCCAGACAGTAAATAGTGAATTGGCTGGAGAAAGCTAAACTGATATGTAAACTGAGTGGGATGAAATATTTTGAGTGCGCCATCCTGGAGCGTTTGTCAGGCGGTTCGTAAGCGTACGGATTTTGATTGTGTGAAGAAAACGTTGTACACGGCATTTGCCGTGGATCTCTTCGCTGCATGGAAGCAGTTTGTAGCACGCCGTATTCAACCAGGTAAAACAGTCGATGTAATTCTGGCGAAACTACGGGGGCTTGTGGTTCTGTTTGGTGGTGTATCAGATCAGTGCCTGCAATGAACACTCGTTGCTGGATTGCCTGAAAAGGCGGAAAAACTACAATGAGCATCCTCCCAGATAGATAATCTAGATCTGTCACATGTGCTGGCGCACGGTCATGTCATTTTAAAAAATTGCACTTGAGTTCAAGGGCAAGCTGTAGTAGCTGCGCGATCGGCACAAAGCACACCTAAGGAGACGAATACTTCCCGGCGGTGATATGATTGTCATGAACCCAATTAGAAGGCAAACGATTATCTACTGGATAGTGACACAGTCAGAGGTGCTGGTAGCAAGCCCCGAAAAAATATCAATGTTATCAATGTCAGTGGCGTGGGCACATTGATCGATTTGGGGAGGGGACGAGCAGAGGGGCGAGAATTCAGCGCCAATCTCCTCCTTTAGACTGCTTTAAATACAGCATTGCCGGCTGTAACTGTTCGCATGAACTAGCGGATAGTGGATGCATGCAGTCACTACTCCGCAAGTCGTGTTGTAAGAATGGACAAAGAAAGTCACTTTTGTGCTTCCAACAGATGAAAGCACACTTAATCGCTGTGGAATAGGAGCGTTGCAAATTAACATTGGTGCAAAATTGAAAATTAATATAGAAGTCTTAGTTGTGGATGAATATTTGCTTGGATTTGATTTGTTGCTTAGGCTGAACGCAATCAAGCAGCTGAGAGGAGTAGTTGTGTGTAGTACCGAACAGGTAACTTTTCCATATTTCAGCAAAACAAATGTTGCTGCCATCGCCATTACTGAGATTTATTTTCCCGTAGTGACAATCACACAGGGAGGTTGACCGCATTGTAGAAATGGGCTGGTGGTCAACCTCAAATTACGTTGAAAAATAGACATTAGCCCAGCACAAATTCGTGAGGAATACGAACGTGAACGGCAAATGTGGATCGATAACAGCTAGCTGCTGCCATATCCGGAGGACGAACTTGCATTCCCAAAGAGTCTAATCCCGCTAATGGCTATTGTGCAGGAGAAAAAACAGAAAGTTCAACCTGTTATTGACTATCGGAAGTTAAATGAATACAGGGACGTGTATACGGCCAACGCCGATGCTTGCTTACTAAAAGTAAGGGAATGGTGACAGTAAGGACCAAATATTTCAGTGCTAGAGCTACGCCGAGTTATTTGCAAGTACATGTAGACAAATCTGCTTGGCTGTTCCAAACAGTGGAGATCAAGGGAAAACAATATATCTCACTCGCCTTGGATTTGGAATCCATGTCGCCCTTTTAGTAATGTGCGTCATTGTTAATACCGTTTTCGGTAAGGATGAGATCATAAACACGGCTACATTTTCGTATATTGGCCACAGTTTTTGTGAATGAAAGTGTATGTTCAGCAACCCGTGTCAATGAACATTGGAAGTTCAGTGAGGTCAGCAAGACACCAGAAAAGCTGAGACTGGGCTTACGCGTGCTAAGATTATAGGAGGAGCAGGGCAAACTGTTATAGTGGTGTGTAAGTAACGTACTAGTAGTTCCCAAAAGACTTACTTGTCCAAGTGTATGTTCAGTGTCGCCATTTCCCGGTGTGTGGCTAATTACGTTTCCATGACGTGTGTAAAAACGAAGGTATAACACTGTAACGATTGGATCGGATGAGGAAGTGCAATGCCCTCTCCTTGCACGGATGATCATAGAAATCTGTTTGAAAGTAGACCAAGACAATTCAGTGAAAAGTGACTGGTATATCTGTGGAGAAGATTTTATAAATATGGGTGGACGCAAGTTCAATTGCTACAGGTGCGTTTGTTGAAAGCAATGGTCTTCTGGCGGAAAACACAAGCTGGCTCCGAGCGGCGCATGAGGACAAGCATATAAATTTAGCTGAGGTTGATGCTAGCTGTGTTGCTAGGTGTTAACTTTGCATTGCCGTGGAAAGCGAAAACCATTCATTTACGAACAGACTCTGGATGTGTATGTCGGTGGATAACTAACACATTGTCCGGACAGACAAGAGCGCACACTAAGGCGACCTTTGAAATGTTAATAAGACGTCGAGAGTAGACTTCGGAATATGCACTAAATATGGATGTAAGGTTCGTTTAGTCCGACGACAACAGAACTGATCAATTTATTCGGGTACCACAGTGATAGTTAAATAAGATTCGTAAAATGACAGAATCTAGAGAGCCTTTGTGTGCTGTAGACGGCTCAGCTGTCAGAAAGAAACCGTATAGAAGAGTAAACTACATCATGTACTAAGGTTTCGAAGCCGGTTTAAATTTTTTATCAAGGCAAAGATACCAATCGAGGATAAGGGTTAAAGAGTGTTCAGTAAAAATTGGAAATATAGTAACCGTTAGTAATGGAGATTCGATAAATTTATTAACTTATATGGAACGGCTCATCAAAAACTTGTTTACGTTAGACTTGAAGACAACCATATTGTAGTCAGTTGGAAAGCAAGAAAATGGAAGACAATTCCATAGGCGTGCAGTTCTAAGAAAGAAGCTTTGCTCATGGAATCTACGTTTAGGTTTAGGAACACCTAAAGTCTGGGAGGGAATTATTGATGGTGTTTTCTGCTAGACGGGTGTTTTTTGTGAAAGTTTGTCGAAGGAGGCTACGAAGTCTATTTTGAACTCTATCAAGGCAGGATAAGTTCTTTCTAGCAGCTCTTGACCAAATGTGGCAACATTACCCCATCTTTGGACGTACCTGGCTCTTATATAGATAGATAATTGCTGATGCAGTGAGATATCTACTGGATCGATAGAATGATTCCACCATTTTTCCAGTAGCCTTGGCAAGGGATTAAATGTATGTGTTCCATTAAAATCAGGAGTAAAGGTCACGCCCAGAAGTTTGTAAAAACATGAGGTGTCCCTAAGTCGAGAGCCATTCATTTCAACTGATGACAGATGGGGATCAGAGCCTTGATGATGTAAAGATAAAAGCTTGGTTTTAGATGCATTAAAAGTAACAAGCCACCTCTTTCCCCATTGTATCACTTGCTCAAGACCAGAGGAGAGAGAATCGGAGAGAACCTGGCCCTTTACGGTCTTAGATGTGCTACCATGGATAGTAGTGTCATCAGCATAAATGTCTATGATATGATGTAAGGGTGTCATTTGTAAGATCATTAATGTAGATCTGGAAGAGAGTTGGGCCCAGGATGGACCCCTGAGGGACTCTAGCATTAATACTGTGAGCTTCTGATTTCTGCCTATCAACCATTACTCTTATGAACCTATCAGAGAGAAATTATTTAATAATTGAGAAGACATTTCCAGTTATACCGTAGCTGGAGATCTTGTGAAGTAAACCTTTATGCCATACTCTATCAAAGGTTTTTGATATGTCAAGAGCAATTTCCCTAGAAAGGTAGCCTCCGTCGAGAGATTCGCTAATCTTATGAGATATAACTGTAAGCACATCTGCTGTAGATCTAGCAGAACGGAAACCTTATTGCGTGTCACTGAGAAGGTTATTTTTGCTGATTACTTTTCTATTTAACACAGATTCCAGCAACTTATTCATGACGCACAGGAGACACTTATTGGCCTTTACTGAGAGGGATATGAGCTATCACCTGAATTCTTAAATACAGGGTATACTGATGAGATTTTCCAGGGTGATGGGAAGCAATTCTCCTTAAGATAACGTTTAAACAGTTTTGTAACGATGGACGCTAGTTCTGGTTAAAGTCTTTTGAGTACTATAATTAGAATACCGTCAGGGCCGGTTGCTTTACTGGAATCAAGGTTTTTGATTAGCTTGGTAACATCACGTACATATATTTTTATATTACATAGCGTGTTTTCTGATAACGGAGCAAATATTGGAGGTTGGCGACCTTGGTCGCAAAGAAAAGAATTAGCTTCAAATTCCTTGGCAAAGAGTTTGGCTTTGTCTAATGCTGACGAGATTACCTCAGGCCCATTTATAATAGTTGGGATAGAGCACACGCTTCTGTTCAGGATTCTGTTTGATATTTGACAAAACTGCTAGCAAACAATCCGGTAATCAGCTACTTTTGACTTGACGGACTGAGCATACAACTCTCTTGCGTTCTGTATTACTTTTTTACAGTGGTTACTGGAGGTCCTGAAAGCGGCTTTTGTCTCAGTACATCTATTATGTTGGAAGCAATGGAAAAAGTGATTTCTGTGTGCAATGGCAGCAGTATATTCTGGAGCGAACCATGGCATGCTGTAAGGTTTTTGCTGGATTTCTTTCGAGGGTTTGAAACGGTCTATACCTACAATTAACCATTCCGTCAGGTCTGATACTATAGAGGACACAGCCTTTTTAAACATGGAACACAGGGGTACATCTGATATAAATGTACGGAAGCTATCCCAGTTTGCCATAGAGTATCGATATACTGTACGATGGTGAGGTTCATCTGAGGACTTATAACATTTCATTTTAATCTTAACTGATACAACAGAGTGGTCAGAAGATCAAAGTGAAGACAGAACGGAAGCTGAACACAGTTCGGGGAAAGTTGTGAGAAAAAGGTCTAGGAGACTTGAATACTGGCCGTCAGTAACGAGCATACGGGCGGGTTCATGAACGATCTGACTGAAGTCATAAGCAATGGAAAAATGATGACAGAACCTCCCCTCATTATCGGTATTGTTTGCGTGAGTTAACCATTCCACATTGTGAACATTGAAGTCTCCACAGACATGAATATTAGCCGAAGGATGAGCAGATAGGATGTGGTCAATTTTCTCAGATATGCTTTTAAAGATAGTAACTCCGCTGTCGTGGGGACGCTAGAGAGCAAATATAAATGAGCAACTTAGAGCAAGTGCAAACTGGAAGCACATATAGGGTAAGTTAGGATCTTCTCTGGAGATGTCCCGACCACATGAAAAGCCATCTTTTATATATGCACATATTCCATGCCCATGGCGATCTTGGGGGGGGTCAGATTTGAAAGATAAATTAGAGTGTCCTTTAATTACGAACTCATCTAGAGAAATAGTCTGACCAATGCCAGTTTAACTTAGAAATAATATGCCCGGTTTAGTCTACTCTAATTGGATTTCAACCTCTAGAATGTGATGATTTTCGAGAAGGAGACATGGTAGTTGAGGTCTACGTTAGATGTTGGAGATCCGGGTTTAATCGTGTATTTTTTATTGAATTGAGTTTGGGATTTGTGGACTAGATCGACAGACTTGCTTGAAGCAGGGCATAGAGGGATAGTAAGAGAGAAATAAAAATGAAGAACTATATTTTGTAGCACATCGAAAGGTAAAGTCGTTACAATTACCCACTAATATGCCTCTGATGACATTCTTGCAACGCCTTCTTGCTTAAGATGTTTTTCAGTTATAAGCTCAACGTAATAAAATGCGTATGTAGCCACATCCTCCATTCGAACAACATGACCTGTCTAGCGTAAGTGGTTCCTCATGAGCATCGTTTCAATGCTTAATCATATAATTTCGTTTTAAGTATTCCGTGCCAGGTGTTAGTGATAGCCACTTTACATCCGGAATTCGGTTGAACCATTTTTGGTGGAGTATCTCGAGTTTCTTTAAGTATAAATGTTGTGTTGTCCAGCACTCTGATGAAAAAGTAAAACAGAAAGTACACATGTCGACTAAACACTAATCATGGGTTCAACTGAAACTCTTCATCCCATGGACACTCGCTTGTTTAGTGTTCCAAATGTGTGCTAGCTGTTTTAATGCGAAGACGTATCTTTACATCTAGGTAGCCATCTCGAGAGACTGTGCTAGCCAAGCGCAGAAATATATCTACACATTATAGAAATATATGAACCCATTACTATACATAGAGATATACTGTACCTTCAAACGTATAAACATCGATGCCTCCCTTCAGTCTCGAAAGGCAAAGGATACCCCCTGTAGGTGCAGGTACGCGTGAAATTGTGGGGATGGGGCTGCACAATCCCCAACTACACTTCTCTTGAATCGGCACTGTTTGCGTCCAATAGCAAATAGAAGTCCTGGGCGACTGGAAACAATGCCGAGATAAGTGGAGAGCACATACAACACCTGGAAGTCTCAAATCGTCACCCATTTATTACTGACCAGATTCAACGTTGCTTAACTTCGGTGGTCTAGTGGGAACCGATGTGTCAACGTGACTATGCCGTATGTATATATGTATATGTATATATATATATATATATATGTATATATATAAACATATATACATACATATATGTACCTTCAAATATATAACGATACATACATACACACACACACACATATATATATATATATATATAATGAACAAACAATAAATATATAAATAATACATCTATAAGAAGCATCTAATTATGTGATAACTCAGTTTAGTAAGTGTATCTTTTGTTGCGTACTTATTTATCTTGTTAATGCGTCATATGTCAATGGGTGCACTGTTCGCTAAGGTATGAAGCCTTCAACTTCTGGGTTTGTCTGAATGAAGTGAATTAATGATGGTGCCATGTGATAGTTTCTGCTGCAGCTGCTGTTGTTGTCGTCGCTGGTAGTCCGAGTGTCTCTATGTTTAGAGAAAACGACAGTTTTGTTACCTTTATTTCTCTAATCCAATTAGTTGAGAAGGCCAGACCAGCGAGAATAATGAGTTGGTTTGATGGAGTAGCGATAGGCGGCCATCCAACCACAGACTGGTTTCTTTTCCACATCTCTTCCCTGTCCGAATCTCTTTCTCCTCAATCTACTCCTCTCCATTTTCTTTCTCTTAATTCTCCATCTATCACCGCCAACCACCGGCTTTCGACTTTTCTATCAAGACTTTTCTCGGTAGCTTTGATTAGCGATCTGAACAATTCGGTTTTCTTTTTCTTTTGTTCACGACTAGCTCAGTGTGGAAAGACGATGAAATGAGATGAAATATAATAAGTAAATATAGTACGTAAAAAAGAGAGAACGAGAAAGAAAGTCTGGGATGAAAAGCGAGAAATTTGGCAAGTTGAAGGGGATAATAAACTGATGAGAATTGGAAAGAAGTTGAATGAAGAAAGGAGGAAATAGAAAATGAAGTGAAAGCATGATGAAATGAGAAATGAAGGTAAAAATGTGAAGACGAAAAATGAATAAAAAAATAGAGACAAAAAAAGAAGAAAAGGAAGAGTCTCAAACGATCTTTCTTTCTCCTAATATACATATATATATATATATATATATATATATATATATATATATATATATATATATATATATATAAAAGTAAAGTATGAGTATATATTTATTCTCATTAATCTACACAGAAGCCTGATTGTTTAATCCCTATAGGAAATCGCCAGACTATATCCTCTAAAATGAAGTAATCTCGAGTTCACAGTGAAACAGCGGTCATTATTGGCCATAAATACATTAGATAAATAATATGGTCACGTTTTATGCAGTCAATGAGTGCTCATTTTAGAAAATGATCAATCTATTACATTTCATTTAATAATTTTGCTACATTTCCGGTATAAACATATCAAACAAATAAAATATAGAAAAAGTCGGAGTAACTTCCACGCACCCATCATGATATTTTAACACTATATATATATATATATATATATATATATATATATATATATATATATATATATATATATATATTAGGGTGTAGTGAGATCAAACTTTTTCGTCATATCAATTTTCGATAGTGATAAAAAGGTGGTCCTATTATTAAAGAAAGGAATTATACCTATTTTGATATCGTATGACATTGTTTTCATTTGCCGCCTTCAATGTCAACTTTTGCCATGTATCCGTTATACGCGAAATATAAAGTTATTATCTCTTTAACTTCGGTACTTGAAATATACTGTTGTATTCTTGAAATGTTGCTATTTTCAATAAAAAAATAGTGTTCTGAGAATTTTTTAGTCACTAATCAATAAATTCTTTCTCAAAATGCTATTGGCTATATATTACACTATGCTATACTATGCTATACTATTTTAAATGACTCACTGCATTTTTCTTTTGCAGTGGAACATTAATGGCAGCTAAAACTAGAAGCAAGCAAGTTGTCCTATCTATGGTGTTATGTCTAACTTACATGATAACCAGCTGCCAAGCATTGCTGATGTTATGCGTTTCTATACAAAGCGACAAAGTGATTTACCAAAAACTACTCTCTCGTCCAAAATTGTTATATCTGCCCTGGGATTATGGATTAAAGCTGGTATTCCAACTGTTACACTGCGAAGAAATGAGCAAAAAATTGTAAGTCTTCGATATGAATTGCGAAATGTGTTAAAGAAAAAAGGATTACAAAAGCAAAATGCAATAGAACAACTGAGTGCTAAAGGAAATCTGTTGTTTGACATTGCTGCATGCCATTGTGAATTTGATTTCTATACCTGTTCTAAGGACAAAAAGTTCCACGTGCTGAACAATCATTTTTAGATGACCAAAGATCAAAAGAAGAAACGGTCATAGGGACAGTTGACAAAGAGGCTAATGAATCTTTAAGATTCGAAAAATCTTTAAGATTCGAAAATTCGAAATGAAAAACAAAAGTAGTATTACAATAAAGTTGCCATACTGGATGATGAAACTTCAACAAGTTTAGATCACGTCAGTAATTCAGACAGTTCAAACTCGGATTCTTCTTCTGATGACATTTATGAAAATGAAGAATCCGATAGAGCATCAAAAAATATGATGCCACTTCCTACTTTGGCCAGAGAATGTGATAGATATGGTGTTTCAAATACAATTGGCGCTGCCATTGCCACAGCTACTCTTACTGATTATGGAATAGTGACTGCAAATGACAAAACGCAGGCAGTTGATGGATCAAATTTCTGGAGAGAACGCAAATGTCTGAGAAGCCAACCTAGAGATAGTGCCTCAGAAAAACTTCAGACATTATGCTCCATATTCTTGGATGGAAGAAAAGATGTTATTAGATATCTCCCATCTATGAATACGAAGTGTCGAATTACAAAAGAACATGTTGTTCTACTAAATGATCCTAATTCAGATTACTTATGCCATGTTACCCCTTCAAGTGGATCATCTGTTAACATTTTTGCTGCTATGACTAATTATTTTTATGAAAATGACTTGTCTCTAAATGATGTAAGGGCTGTAGGATGTGATGGAACAGCAGTAAATACGGGATCTCACAATGGCGTAATTCGACAATTTGATGTGCATATGAATAGACACCTTCAGTGGATGGTTTGCATGATGCATATGAATGATTTACTGCTCAGAATCATCTTTACCTTTTTAGATGGCACAACAAGTGGTCCTACTGCTTTCAGTTGTAAAATTGGTAAAGCTCTTGTCACATGTCAATCGCTGGCAGTTGTTGAATTTGAAACCATAAATGGAAACTTACCAGAGTTTGGAAACCTATCATCCCTGAGTAAAGATCAAAAATACCTGTATGATATTTGCATGGCTGTCAACAATGGTGCTGTACCATCAACTCTTGCATCAAAAGAACCAGGAGCCATGGTACATTCAAAGTGGTTAACTACGGCCAATAGGATTCTGAGACTCTATATTTCTACTTTCCATCGGAGGAGTTAAAGATCATGGCAGAATATATAATGAAAGGGTATGCTTCAACTTGGTTTAGCATTAAACTGAGACCTGAATGTTCCTATGGAGCTCAACACATGTCAAATGTTATTCATCTGTACAGGTACCTCCCAGAAAATGTTCGAAAATCAGTCGATAAATGTATTCAGCATAACGTGCAGTTTGGTCACCCAGAAAATATTCTGTTGGCAATGATGAAATATGAAAGGGACTAAATAAGGGAACTAGCCCTCGGGAGAATTGCAAGATCAAGAGAAGTGAAAACTAAAGAAGTAAGAAAGTTCCAAATTCCAACATTGAATTTCAATGCTGAGGACTTATGAAATGGTTGACTGGATCGAAATTCCGAGATGTGAACCTCTACTAACAAGAATTTTCACAGATCATGAAATTGAGGACGGCATCAAAAGCAGAGCCGAACCAGTTTTTGAATTGGATAAATTTCCCTGCCATACACAAGCAGTTGAGAGACATATAAAAATTGTCAGTGACGCATCAGCGACAGTGTGTGGAGAACTTCGCCGGGATGGATACATTCGTGCTAAGATTGAATCACGGAAGCAAATGGCTAAATACAACACAAAGAGGGACTGGAATGATTAACTCTATGGTCTTTTGTTCCAGAGTGCAATTATTTATTTGTAAAATGCAATTCTTATGGTATAACTGAGTATAAAATTTTCTTGTATTTTTTGATATATGTATTTTCAGTCCAATCTTCAACTTTTCAGTGGCAAAGGAAAATACTCTCTGAGAAATGCTAAAACTTTTTCTAGACGTACTTTTACATATAGGAGCAACTTTTTAGCACTCTCGATAAGCAAACGGTATATACCTTAATATATATGTATATATATATAAACATATATATAAGCATATATATATGCATACATATATATACATATAACTATATATGTACATATATATGTGTGCGTATGTGTGTGTGTGGTAGTTAAATATAGATAAAAAAATTGCCTGAATAAATTTACAATATAAAAACAAAAAAGAACTAGTTGACCGGTTTCGTACGTCGCTCAACAATGGTTATTAGGAGGTATACTTACAATTAAAATAATTCATAGTTAATGGAAATATAGAGGAGGGGGTCACAATAAAAAACGAGGGGAACTAGTAAAAAGCGGGGAAATTATCAAATAGAAACCTTATTAGTTCCCAAAATATTTTTATGCTCACAAAAAGGTTTAAATGAATTAATATTAATGTTTTTTTTTTAATTTTCAAATGCAATTAAGACTGAAGCTAGAGGCACAAACACGACTATTTCACATATGTTTGATCCGTTAGGTATTATTTAAAATATCTTATGGTTAATAATTTGCATAGTGAATGTTAGTTGAAATGCGTTGTTTCACACGGGAGTCCAATCCTTACGGCCCCCCCAACTGGTTCGAACCGCAACTACATTTTATTAAATAGATAATTTATTATAGTGGGAGGAAGTACGTCTTTTCGGGTAGAGACAACATAGAAAAAATAACACGAGGATTTGCTGAAAAATAACACTGTTGAACAGCTAGTGTTATTTCCTTGACAAATCTGTCACTAATATTACCTAGCCAAGTTTGTTGTGTATCGGTGGTCTGTATAACACGGGCATATATATATATATATATATATATTTATATATATATATATATATATATATATATATATATATATATATATATATATATATATATAAACATTGTCTCTTCTAGTTGTTAGAATGTATGAGAGTGTAGTTACGTTTCTATATACGTATCCCAGTCATCTATATGGCGTGTGTACATTCGTGTGTTTGTGTATAACTGACCAGCGCTGTGATCGTCTAATGTAGAGTTCGTTGTGTGTGTATGTATTTACATTTAATTACAGTTCATGACGGGACAAGAATATTCATAAATACCTTTACAACACAAGGACGAATAATACTTATTTGGTATCTTAATATCCGGCCAATCAGGTACGTCAGTGATCTTGTTTAACGAAAAGCTGCAATTGAAATTCTTCCCAATAAATGACAGTTTTATTTTCGGTGACTTTTTATTCCAGAGTGTTTTCCCCTTTTAGAAATTTTCAACGCTGATTCTGACTCTCGCCATTTCTGTTCCGCTCGACTTGGAGCAATCACGATATGAATACCGTCTCTGTCCCTCCTTCGACTCCGACTTACTCAGCTAATTTCCAAGTATCTCAAACAGAGCATCTCTCCTTCTAAATTACGTTAATAGTATACATTACTAAGATAATTATCTTATCTTTTTACATGTCATTATTCTAAGTTGTCAATTAAATTGCTATGATAACATTTGTAAATTACATTACTTAATTAATGTAAATAAACATTTAATGTGAATATTTTTATTATTCTAAAACATATTTTAGCTGACAAATCTTTTTGGCTTGAATAATCATAATAATTTCTAACAAGTTAAGCGGATGTAATTAGGGCATGTGTCTGCTCTAGTTTTGATAATAATTAATAAATAATAAGTTTTAATAATAATTAATAAAAATTAGAAACTTTATTTTTATTGTTGATTCTACAATGCTTAAGGGATATCAATTGTTTTAAATGATCCTTATCACAATTTAATCTCATCATCCAGGTAGAGATCTGACCAAATCTTTAGATCCCTATGTGTAAGTGTCTTAATTAAATTATGCTTTTGTTTTTTGAGACAAGCAAAGAATCCAAACGGGTTTAAAGACCAGTAAACGTATATTTACGAGAAACAGATGTTAAAAAAAAGATGTCTTGAAAACTAATCAAGCGAAAATTACGGACTGGATTAGCATTATTAAGTGAAAGCAAAAATGCGTCCGTTTTCGGTTCGTCCTTAAATAAACAAAAGGTGTCAGCAACGTTACGAAAGTAAAGACTTACCTTTTTTTAAACAGTTAACATAGAAACATATTTTACAACAGTTAACATAGAAACATATTTTACAACAGTTAACATAGAAACATTTTTAAACAGTTAACAAAGAAACATATTTTACAACAGTTAACATAGAAACATATTTTACAACAGTTAACATAGAAACATTTTTAAACAGTTAACATAGAAACATATTTTATAACAGTTAACATAGAAACATATTTTACAACAGTTAACATAGAAAAATTTTTAAACAGTTTACATAGAAACATATTTTACAACAGTCAACATAGAAACATATTTTACAACAGTTAACATAGAAACATTTTTAAACAGTTAATATAGAAACATTTTTAAACAGTCAACATAGAAACATATTTTACAACAGTCAACATAGAAACATATTTTACAACAGTTAACATAGAAACATTTTTAAACAGTTAACATAGAAACATTTTTAAACAGTTAACATAGAAACATATTTTACAACAGTTAACATAGAAACATTTTTAAACAGTTAACATAGAAACATATTTTACAACAGTTAACATAGAAACATTTTTAAACAGTCAACATAGAAACATATTTTACAACAGTTAACATAGAAATATTTTTAAACAGTTAACATAGAAACATATTTTACAACAGTTAACATAGAAACATTTTTAAACAGTCAACATAGAAACATTTTTAAGCAGTTTACATAGAAACATTTTAAACAGTCAACATAGAAACATTTTTAAACAGTCAACATAGAAACATATTTTACAACAGTTAACATAGAAACATCTTTAAACAGTTAACATAGAAACATATTTTACAACAGTTAACATAGAAACATATTTTACAACAGTTAACATAGAAACATTTTTAAACAGTTAACATAGAGACATTTTAAACAGTCAACATAGAAACATATTTTACAACAGTTAACATAGAAACATTTTTAAACAGTCAACATAGAAACATTTTTTAAACAGTTAACATAGAAACATTTTTAAACAGTCAACATAGAAACATTTTAAACAGTCAACATAGAAACATATTTTACAACAGTTAACATAGAAACATTTTTAAACAGTTAACATAGAAACATATTTTACAACAGTTAACATAGAAACATTTTTAAACAGTTAACATAGAAACATATTTTACAACAGTTAACATAGAAACATTTTAAACAGTCAACATAGAAACATATTTTACAACAGTTTACATAGAACCAGAATTAGTTGGTCTGATCAAATTCGAAATAGTAGCACGAAGAACTATGCTTTTTATCAATTTGACCAGATATTTCTTTCGTATAGTGTAGTCTACGTTCTTGTTCAAGTGCATTTTTTAAACTCAAAAATATGGACTTATTTATTCATTGAAAATGCAAGCTAATCTCCTCATCTTGTCCATAAACTAGGTGCATATATATATATATATATATATATATATATATATATATATATATATAGACTATCCATTCGCATGAAATTACTTTTTTATTCACCCTATTCCCTCTGCTCCACTATTTATTACCAAGTAAGATCTATGACTTACTTGTAGTTGCATCAAATACTTTTGCAAGCAAAATTCGATCCTACATTTTGCTAAATCCTACCCTCTGATGAGAAAGAAAGTATTTCTTCGAAACTCCGCGGATTTAGGATTATCCACTTATTTAGTGTTTCTTTTTAAAAATTAAATACGTTTTTAACTCTTTTCTAAAGTGTTTTTAACATGTTTTATTAACTACTTGTTCCCATATATATATATATATGTGTGTTTCATGTTTAAGCAGGCACCAGTGTAGGAAGTGCGCATTATTGTTGGCTATGTGATTCGATCCCAGTTACAAAATCACCCTTTACTTTGTATGCCAGGATTTTGACCCAACGCAGCCAATAATTAACACTAAAATTGAGAGAAATTAAGTGTTTATGAATACAAATAATTCAACGACCAGAAATCAGAATATTAAATTTCCACTAATTTTGACTGTGTTTTCTGTATCCCCCAAACACGGCTGGAATTTAATTTCTTAAAGGAACTTTATAACTAACATTCTTTAAATAAATGTTTACAAATTTTTTACATACTGAAATTTGTGTTTCATGATTACGCAATCATCAGTGTAAGTAGTGATAATTACTGCTGGACGGTAGATGAAAACCTAATAACTAAGTTTCAATTTAATTTCGTAGACTTGCATTATGTAAACATACCTGCTTTCTTCAGCAATGCAACACCGTGTATGTAACTACAGTTTTATCACGTAGTAGCATTTTCTCCACAACTGCGTTTTAACTCCAGATTTCGATCACTCGATGACCTTAACCATTCAAGTGCTAAAACGCAACTTAACACTTTCCACTAAGCTCGTGTTTTAATCATTGCACTTGTCTTTTTCACATCTAGATTCTAATCTCCAGGCATAGACGGGGCCTATTATAGCGATAATGGGTTCTGCTTTACCACTTCCATTACAGTATAACCCCTAGTTATGTCATTTACAAATCAATTTATGCATCCGCGAATTTTTGCAGCAGTTGATGGATGTACAAAGGATGCTGCTGTACATTGGAACCAAATGCATTGACGATGAATCTCTTGCTATCAAAATGGCCTATAAATCAAAATTTCTTCCAAAGAAAATCGCGAGTTGATTTGTAATCCCACTTGGCCGGCCACTTAGTACTGTTGAAAGCATCAGTTTATCCGAATCTGATTCGCATTGATTCACAGTAACGCCATTATACATCAAATACAGCGACAATGTCTGAATGAGGCGTAATTCATTAAGTTGTTCGCTTGAGTGTATTCTGCATAGCAACTAGAATATTGACTTTATATTTCATATGTATATACACTTCTCCATAAATATTACCTATCAACCTTTTCTCCTATTGAAATAATCTCTTAGCTTATAAATTCTAAAGTCGAGTTTAATAATAACACTATAAAAGTAAATACGGTGCAGGAATTTATCTACAAGTTTAGTGAATGTATTATGCTGGTTTAAATTATATATATATATATATATATATATATATATATATATATATATTACATGATATAACGCAAAGTAACGGATAAAAGTGCTAATATCTTAATTTAAATTAAGTACATATATATATATATATATATATATATATATATATAAACAAGCAAAAGTACCCGTCGTTGACTGAGTTCAAAAACAGCCTACAGAAAATGGACTCTGATGTATGAAAGTATGATAGGTTATGAAAAAGAAGGGTTGTAAAGAGATAGCTTCGAATTTGGGGTATCAAAACCGCTTTGGTGATGATGAAAGTAAAAATAAAATAGATAAACCCCATAATTTATTATACCATACCTGTTCACACTGAAACACTTATCACAATATTCTGTGGATCTATATTAAAAAACCTTGTTAAACTTTGTGACATATTTCCATTCTATGGATGTCAGACGTGAACGAACACCCCATAATTTTATTATACCATATTTCTTCAAACTGAAATATAATTATCAAAGTATACTTACGCAGATAAATATGACAATTCTTTATTAAAGTTTGTGCCTATTTCCATTCTATGGAGGCCAGGCGCGAAGACAGACCCCACAATTTAAATAAACCACCGTTCTGCTAGATCAATATATCAATCCCTGTGTCTCGATACATCTTCTATCATTATATGTAATCAGTTTTTTAAAATAGTCAACAATATAGTCAACCATATTCGTGACCACACACACACACACACAAACACACACAGACATCCAGCTTTATATTATAGATATGCAATAAGAATTTGATACAACATGTTGAAAAAAACTTAAGCAAGAGTTCAAATCGTATTTATTCTTCGGAAAGGAAATAAAATGGATTGCCGTTAATACCTTGTTTCGAAAAAGTACTTTTCTTCTCCCGAGATGAAATGTTAGCCAAATGCGAGATAAGCTTTTGCTTGCAAAGTATTTAATGACACCACAAGTATGATGTAGAACATGCTTGCGTAAAAATGATAAACAGTGAAAAGCAGAACAAGTGGTCAAAACATGACCAATAATTTCACGTGAATGAGTGTTATAAATCATTGACGAGTGGAAAATTCAGAGACAGTAAAATCCAAAATGTTAGTAAAAGTGAAGCATCCAAAATGTTGGAAAAAGTGAAGCATCCAAAATGTTGGTAAAAGTGAAGCATCAAAAAGGTTTGTAAAAGTGAAGCATCAAAAATGTTGGTAAAAGTGAAGCATCAAAAATGTTGGTAAAAGTGAAGCATCCAAAATGTTGGAAAAAGAGAAGCATCCAAAATGTTGGTAAAAGTGAAGCATCCAAAAGATTGGTAAAAGTGAAGCATCAAAAATGTTTATAAAAGTGAAGCATCCAAAATGTTGGTAAAAGTGAAGCATCCAAGATGTTGCCAAAACTGAAGCATGCACAATGTTGGTAAAAGTGAAGTATCCAAAATGTGTGTAAAATGCAAGCATCAAAAATGTTGGTAACAGTGAAGCATCGAAAATGTTGGTAAAAGTGTAGCATCCAAAATGTTGGTAAAAGTGAAACATCCAAAATGTTGGGAAAAAGTGAAGCATCAAAATGTTGGTAAAAGTGAAACATCCAATATGTTTGTAAAAGTGAAACATCCAAAATGTTGGTAAATGTAAAGGATCCAAAATGTTGGTAAAAGTGAAGCATCACAAATGTTGGTAAAATGAAGCATCCAAAATGTTGAGAACAGTGAAGCATCCAAAATATTGGTAAAAGTTAAACATCCAATATGTTTGTAAAAGTAAAGCATCCAAAATGTTGGTAAAAGTGATGCATCCAAAATGTTGGTAAAAGTGAAGGATCCAATATGTTTGTAAAAGTGAAGCATCATAAATGTTTGTAAAAGTTAAACATCAAAAATGTTGGTAAAAGTGAAGCATCCAAAATGTTGGTAAAAGTGAAGCATCCAAAGTGTTGGTAAAAGTGAAGCATCCACAAAATGTTGGTAACAGTGATGCATCCAAAATGTTGGTAAATGTCAAGCATCCAATGTTGGTAAAAGTGAAATATCCAAAATGTTGGTAAAAAGGAAGCATTTAAAATGTTGGTAAAAGTGAAGCATCCAAAATGTTGGTAAATGTAAAGCATCCAAAATGTTGGTAAAAGTGAAGCATTTAAAATGTTGAGAAAATCGAATCATCCAAAATGTTGGTAAAAGTGAAGCATCCGAAATATTGGTAAAAGTGTAGCATCCAAAATGTTGGTAAAAGTGATGCATCCAAAATGTTGGTAAAAGTGAAGGATCCAATATGTTTGTAAAAGTGAAGCATCATAAATGTTTGTAAAAGTTAAACATCAAAAATGTTGGTAAAAGTGAAGCATCCAAAATGTTGGTAAAAGTGAAGCATCCAAAGTGTTGGTAAAAGTTAAGTATCCCAAAATATTGGTAACAGTGATGCATCCAAAATGTTGATAAATGTCAAGCACCCAATGTTGGTCAAAGTGAAGCATCCAAAATGTTGGTAAATGTAAAGCATCCAAAATGTTGGAAAAAGTGAAGCATTTAAAATGTTGGGAAAATCGAATCATCCAAAATGTTGGTAAAAGTGAAGCATCCGAAATATTGGTAAAAGTGTAGCATCCAAAATGTTGGTAAAAGTGATGCATCCAAAATGTTGGTAAAAGTGATGCATCAAAAATGTTGGTAAAAGTGAAGGATCCAATATGTTTGTAAAAGTGAAGCATCATAAATGTTTGTAAAAGTTAAACATCAAAAATGTTAGTAAAAGTGAAGCATCCAAAATGTTGGTAAATTTTAAGCATCCAACGTTGGTAAAAGTAAAACATCCAAAATATTGTTAAAAATGAAGCATCCAAAATGTTGGTTAACAGGGAAGCATCCAAAATGTTGGTAAAAGTTAAGCATCTAATATGTTGGTAAAGGTTAATCATCAAAAATGTTGGTAAAAATGATGCATCCAAAATGTTGGTAAATGTCAAGAACCCAATGTTGGTAAAAGTGAAGCATCCAAACTGTTAATAAAAGTGAAACATCTAAAATGTTAGGAAAAGTGAATCATCCAAACTGTTGGTAAAAGTGTCTCATAAAAAATGTTGGTAAAAGTGAGCATTCAAAATGTTGGTAAATGTTATACACAAAATGTTGGTAAAAGTTAAACATCCAATATGTTTGTCAAAGTTAAGCATCCAAAATTTTGGTAAATATCAAGCACTCAATGTTGGTAAAAGTGAAGCATCAAAAATGTTGGTAAAAATAAAAGATTCAAAATGTTAGTAAAAGTGAAGCATCCAAAATGTTAGTAAATGTGAAGCACCCAATGTTGCTAAAAGTGAAGCATCCAAAATGTTGGTAATTGTAAAGCATCCAATGTTGGTAAAAGTGAATCATCCAAAATGTTGGTAAAAGTGACGCATACAAAATGTTGGTAAAAGTGAAGCATCCAAAATGTTGGTAATTGTAAAGCATCCAATGTTGGTAAAAGTGAATCATCCAAATGTTGGTAAAAGTGAAGCTCAAAAATGTTGGTAAATGTGAAGCATCCAATGTTGATAACAGTGAAGCATCCAAAATGTTGGTAAAATTGAAGCATCCAAAATGTTGATAAAAGTGAAGCATCCAAAGTGTTGGTAAAAGTTAACCATCCAATATGTTTATAAAAGTGTAGCATCCAAAATGTTGATAAATTTGAAGCATCCAAAACAGTTGGTCAAAGTGAATTATCCAAAATGTTGGTAAAAGTGAAGGATCCAAAATGTTCCCAAAATTTTGGATGCTCCAGATTTACCAGCATTTTGGATGCTTCACTTTTACCAACATTTTGGATGCTTAATTTTTAACACTATTTTGGATGTTTCACTTTTACCAACATTGGATGCTTTGAATTTACCAACATTTTGGATCCTTCACTTTTACCAACATTTTTGATGCTTCACTTTTTCCAACATTTAAGATGATAAACTTTTACTAACATTGGATGCTTCAAAATTATCAACATTTTTTATGCTTCACATTTACCAACATTTAAGATTCTTCACTTTTACCAACATTTTGAATCCTTTACTTTTACCAACATTTTGGATGCTTCACGTTTGCCAACATTGGGTGCTTGACATTTACCAACATTTTTGGATGCTTAACTTTTACAAACATATTGGATGTTTCACTTTTACGAACATTTTGGATGTTTCACTTTTACCAACATTTTTGGATGCTTCACTTTTACCAACATTTTGGATGCTTAATTTTTTACAATATTTTGGATGTTTAACTTTTACCAACATTTTGGATGCTTCACATTTACCAACATTTTGGATGCTTCACTTTTACCAACATTGAGTGCTTGACATTTACCATATTTTGGATGCTTAAATTTGAAAAACATATTGGATGTTTCACTTTTGCCAACATTTTGGATGCTTAACTTTTACCAACATTGTATGCTTCAAATTTACCAACATTTTTTATCCTTCACTTTTACCAATATTTTTGGATGCTTCACAATTACCAACATTTTGGATACTTCACTTTTACAAAAATATTGGATGGCCAACTTTTACCAACATTTTGGATGCTTAACTTTTACCAACATTTTGGATCCTTCACTTTTACCAACAGTTTGGATAATTCACTTTGACCAACATTTTTGGATGCTTCAAATTTACCAACATTTTCGATGCTTCACTTTTACAAATATATTGGATTTTTCACTTTTACAAACACTTTAGATGCTTCACTTTCATCAACATTTTGGATGCTTCAATTTTACAAACATTTTGAAACCTTCACTGTTACCAACATTGGATGCTTCATATTTACCAACATTTTTGAGATTAACTTTTACCAATATTTTGGATGCTTCACTTTTACCAACATTTTGGATGCGTCACTTTTACCAACATTGTGGATTATTAACTTTTACCAACATTTTGGATGCTTCACTTTTACCATCATTGGGTGCTTTACATTTACCAATATTTTTGATGCATCACTTTTACCAACATTTTTGATTCTTAACTTTCACCAACATTGTAGATGCTTAACACTTTCCAATATTTTGGATCGTTCACTTTTACCAACATTTTGGATGCATCATTTTTAACAATATTTTGGATGTTTGACTTTTACAAACATTGGATGCTTCAAATTTACCAACATTTTGGATCGTTCACTTTTACCAACATTTTGGATGCTACACTTTTACCAATATTTCGGATGCTTCACTTTTACCAACATTTTGGGTGATTAAATTTTACAAACATTTCGGATGTTTCACTTTTACTAACATTTCGGATGCTTCACATTTACCAACATTTTGGATTCTTCCCGTTTACCAACATTTTAAATGATACTTTACCAAAGTATTTGGATTCTTCACTGTTACCAACATTTTTATGATTTACTTTTACCAACATTTTGGATGCTTCACTTTTACCAACATTTTTAATCCTTTACTGTTACCAACATTTTGGATGCTTCACTTTTACCAACATTGTATGCTTCAAATTTACCAACATTTTCGATGCTTAACTTTAACAAACATATTGGATGTTTCACTTTTACAAACATATTTGATGCTTCACTTTTACCAACATTGGATGCTTCACTTTTACCAACATTGGATGCTGCACTTTTACCAACATTGTGTGCTTAAAATTTACTAACATTTTTAATCCTTTACTTTTACCAACATTTTGGATGCTTCACTTTTATTTACAGTTTTGATGCTTCACTTTTACAAACATTGGGTGCTTGACATCTGCCAACATTTTGGATGCATCACTTTTATAAACATTTTGAATGCTTAATTTTACCAACATTTTAGATGCTTAACTTTTACCAAATTTCTGGATGCTTCACATTTCCCAACATTTTGGATGCTTCACGTTTACTAAAATTTTGGACTCTTCACTTTTACCAACATTTTGGATGCTTAATTTTTAACACTATTTTGGATGTTTCACTTTCACCAACATTGGATGCTTCGAATTTTCCAACATTATAGATCCTTCACTTTTACCAACATTTTGGATGCTTCACTTTTACCAATATTTATGATGCATAATTTTACAAACATTTTGGATTTTGGATGTTTCACTTTTACCAACATTTCGGATGCTTCATTTTTACCAACATTTTGGATGCTTCACTTTTACTAACATTTTAAATGTTTCACTTTTACCAACATTTTGGGATGCTTCAAATTTACCAACATTTTTGATGCTTCACTTTTACAAGCATCCAAAATGTTGGTAAAAGTAAAAGATTCAAAATGTTAGCAAAAGTGAAGCATCCAAAATGTTAGTAAATGTGAAGCACCCAATGTTGGTAAAAGTGAAGCATCCAAAATGTTGGTAAAAGTGACTCATCAAAAATGTTGGTAAAAGTGAAACATCCAAAATGTTGGTAAATATGACGCATCCAAAATATTGGTAACAGTGAAGCATCCAAAATATTTGAAAAAGTGAAGCTCAAAAATGTTGGTAAAAGTGAAGCATGCAATGTTGGTAAAACTGAAGCATCCAAAATATTGGTAAAATTGAAGCATCCAAAATGTTGATAAAAGTGAAGCATCCAAAGTGTTGGTAAAAGTGAAACATCCAATATGTTTGTAAAAGTGAAGCATCGAAAATGTTGGTAAATTTGAAGCATCCAAAAATGTTGGTCAAAGTGAATTATCCAAACTGTTGGTAAAAGTGGAGGATCCAAAATGTTGGTAAAAGTTAAGCATCCAAAATGTTGGTAACAGTTTTACATCCAATATGTTTGTAAAAGTGAAGCATCCAAAATGTTGGTAAATGTGAAGCATCCAAAAATGTTGGTAAAAGTGAAGGATCCAAAATGTTGGTAAAGTTTAAGCATACAATGTTGGTAAAAGTTAAGCATCAAAAATGTTGGTAAAAGTGAATCATCAAAAATGTTGGTAAATGTCAAGCACCCAATGTTGGTAAAAGTGAAGCATCCAAACTGTTGGTAAAAGTGAAGCATTTAAAATGTTGGTAAAAGTGAAGCATCCGAAATGTTGGTAAAAGTGAAGCATCCAAAATGTTTGTAAAAGTGATGCATCCGAAATATTGGTAAAAGTGAAGCATCCAAAATGTTGGTAAAAGTGAAGCATCCGAAATGTTGGTAAATGTGAAGCATCCAATGTTGGTAAAAGTGAAACATCCAAAATATTGTTAAAAATTAAGCAACAAAAATGTTGGTAAAAGTGAAGCATCCAAAAATGTTTGTAAAAGTGAGCATCCAAAATGTTGGTAAATGTGAAACATCAAAAATGTTGGTAAAAGTGAAGCATCCAAAATGTTCGTAAAAGTGAAACATCCAATATGTTTGTAAAAGTTAAGCATCCAAAATTGTTGGTAAATGTCAAGCACCCAATGTTGGCAAACGTAAAGCATCCAAAATGTTGGTAAAATAAAGGATTCAAAATGTTGGTAAAAGTGATGCATCCCAAATGTTGGTAAATGTGAACACCCAATGTTGGTAAAAGTGAAGCATCCAAAATGTTGGTAATTGTGAAGCATCCAATGTTAGTAAAAGTTAATCATCCAAAATATGGGTAAAAGTGAAGCTCCAAAATGTTGGTAACTCTTATGCATCCAATATTTGGTAAAAGTGAGCATCGAAAATGATTGTAAAAAAAACAAATGGCATCCTGTTACTAGACAATAATTCGAAGGACTCCGAAATGCAGAATTTTAGGTAATTAATCACAAATGAATTTTACGAGAAATAAGGTAGTCCAAAATGCTGTTATAAAAAGAATAGGAAAATGTTGTAAATTTTAAAAAATGGAGAATTTCAACACGTTGTCGAGGCCGATATTAACCTAGAATTAAAATGAATAAATATCAATGATGTCGAAACTATTTTTGGAAAAGAAAAAAAAACAATTTAACAATGACCCAGTCAAAATGACGTTATTGTAGTACAACTTTTAGGGCAGAAAAGGGGTAAAAATGACCTAGACAGGTAATGACATTATTGTGAAAATATAAGAAAGGGTCACAGGATCGAGGCTGATTATTGAATGCATTGGTTAGTCATAATTAATATTGCTCTTAAATTAGGGGATGGGAACTTATGATGAAGACGTATCTATCTAATAAAATGAAAAGTGTTTTTAATTCATCAACAACGATTTAAGTAGGGAGGGGGCAATTATCAAATAAAATGTTGCATATAAATTATCTGATGGAGACAGGGAAAGTATAAAAGTTGTAATAAATTTTAGAAGTTAAGGAGAGATAAAGCGTCAGCTTGGGGAATTGGCCGGCACCCACAAACTCTGCTATAAAAACTGCACCCATATACATATACATATGTACATGCACGTGCATATATACATACAAGCATATACGAACACACATATAAAAAAAACATAAATTCATGGGGGCATATATATAACGTTACAGTGAAACCCGACCTCCCTCAGTTAAGATGCATAGGAGGAAGAAAGTGGCGTTCACCCAAGTTCACTGAAGCTCTAGATCACTAGCGCACTCACGAAAGGTAACGCCGCACTCAGTGGCCACGAAGAAGGTTAATATGACGTTGCTGTCCGTGAGCTGGATTTAGTAGTTTGACAACTCTCACTCTTTTGGTGGTCTGCTGAAAAAGATCACTGAATGTGGGTGTTTTTTTGTCTTTGAAGTTAACTCAAAGTAATAATGATCACCAGCAAAACCCGTGGAAATGTTTGGAAAATACACATCAGTAAGAAACATCCTATTCAAACAATTACGTTGAAGTTGGATCATATACCCTTAACAACTTAATTAAATCACGAAGTTCTGGATCTTCAGGTACTTGTATCTCTGCTGACAATTGCATCAATTGGATGAACTGTTCTGATCTTATGCTGATCTCACAAGATTATGATCATGTGGTAGTGTGCTAGCCCTCCTATTTGGGGGGAATTCAATAATATAAACATTTGTAAATAGAAATCCTAGTACATGTCTGTCTTTAATGTCTTTCAAAAGCTCAGCTAGATGTGCATGATACACACGCGATTACATTTTCAGGTCGATTTTATATACGTTCTGATGGACCAAAGTTGTTTATTATTTAAGGACAACTTATATTACACGCGTATGTAAGAAATGAGCCTGAGTTATACTAAATGCTTTGTAATAATTTCAACATATACTAGATCATATAGTTTTCACTGTAAATGCACAGGTTTCAAAGAACCCTACTAAACAAAGGTTCCCTATTATTTTACTTATTTCAACATGACATGTAAGTAATAATGTTTTCATCTGAAATGCGTAGATTTAAAAGGTCCTAAATCAAAAACAGAACTCTTTAACTTAATTTAAGATGACACTTAAGTAGGTAATAAAGTTTTCATTTGAAATGTGTTTGAATTTGTATTAATTTCAACATGACATGTAAGTAGGTAATAATGTTTACACCTGAAATGTGTTGGAATTTATAATTATTTTAGCATATGTAATAATTTATATCAGTTTGAACTTAAAATATTAAAAAAAAAACATTGGAATTAAATATTTATTACGAGTCTCTTCATAAGGTAACACAATAAACAACGGACGTTTAGAAAATTGACCCCATCTCTAAATTCAACAACTTACACTTCTTTCTTTTTTCACATTAATCTCATCGAGTAAAACTTAACTTTTAGATTAAAAAAGAATTTGAAAAAAAAATGTAATAATTTAATCGTCGGGGATCAGTTTTCAATGATAACTTTCTACTAAATTGAACACGTACTTTCTGACCATCACCGAGAAAAATATTGCGACTATCTCATACGACAGGTGAGTATTCCCGTCTAAAAAAAGGGCGTTAGGAAAAACTTTCTTAAACCCCCTTCCACCCCTGTCTTTCTTATCTTTCTTATCTATTTCATCCGTGACGTCTCGCTTGAAAGAATCTCAACTATAAAAAAAAAACGCCTACTTCTAGAATGGATCTTTTGAAAAATTTTACTGAAAACAATGTGTTACAGTAAAGTTAGAAACGTTGAATTGTCAGATATTTTTACTGATAATCCCAAAATACGTGTTTTTATACTATTAAACTCTGTATAAAATTTTGTTTGAATTGAATGAATTTGGAATTTTTTCTGACGCAAAAATAAGACATTACTGTGATATTCATTTACAGCATACTCGAAAACCTGTTATTGAGTTGGGAAGAAAGTAAAAATTATATACTCCCATTTTTAAATAGAAATGATCACCAGTCAGGTTAGAGTCGCAATATTCTTTTTCGGTGATTGTCACAAAATACGTGTTCAATTTAGTAGAACGTTATAATTGAAAACTGATCCCTCGACGATAAAAGTCATAAAATATATATTTTTCACATTTTTTAAAATCTGAAGGTTAAGCTTATAATCGATGAAATTAATGTGAAAAAAGAAAAACACGTGCAAATTATGGAATTTTAATAAATAATAAGTTTATTTTTTTAATTTTTATTTACCATATAAGCTTTTATGGATTACTTTAATTTTAAGGGTCTAATTATTTTCTTTACTATCCCCCTAAAAAAGTCAGTTGTAAAATCACAAGTTTTTTTTCTTACTTTATTAATAAATTAATGTTAATAAACATTGGAATGTTTACTTGATTAAAAAAATCGAAATAAGAAAAATGGTCTAGACATACAACTACTACACACTAGGCCATCACTGCGAAATTATTTATCAGGACTCAACATCCACCAGAGTAATGCACTCTGCACCCTTAACAAGCTGGCCAATGAACATCACTAACATCTGCCATCGTGCATACACGGTATATCACATACAATGCACCGCACGTAACAAATCATAGATCGGTAGCACAGTGAGACATCTACAGACCAGAGTCAAGGAACACTTACAAACACGGGCCTCTTCTGTTAACAGGCACTTCCACGCATGCAGCAATACTAAAAAATCCATCAGAGTTGATATATTGACCACTGAACGCAGCGTTGGTAACCTTCGTATCATAATATAAATATTGCTAAATTGCATCCCCAGATTAATCGCCGGCATGAATTAGGTTCATCATTCTTAATTTAACTCACACTAACCCACCATTATACGAAAAAATAAATTAATTAAAATAAAAATGAAAATAAAATAAAACTTTATTTAAGATTATTATATATAATCATCACTACCTAACAAATAACAAGTCAAATATTAAGTGATATTACTTCATAAATAGCCAGTCAAGTTTTAATAAATACGTCTACTACCACTAACTGAATAATTATAATAAAATAACAAAAATATTTGTTACGGGTTCATCTAAAAAATTTATTAATAACAATTAATAAGTGATTTTATGATATGCGTGTGTTTGTATGTGTGTGTGTGGGTCACATACGAACCAGCACGTATGTGTATATGGATATAAGTGGGTGCGTGGATATGTACTCATACATGGTCTATATGGTTTAATTGATTTATAAACGGTAGAAAAATTAATTACCTCACACAATAAAGAAATAATGATTTTCGTTCTTAATCATCATTAACCCTAATCGTTTTGAATCAACTGAAAAGACGCGGACGACAAATTTGTTGTTGACCAGTGTATTTTATTTCTGCACTAGTATGATATTACAACTATGTCTCGCTAGGCTACTTGATTGTCAATGGATAGGTTTTGATGTAAAAGGTTGACAGCATTCACTTTGCGTAAAGTAAAACAGGTATGAAAAGGAGTATTCCTTCTGAAACCTTCGCAAAACTAATGTTCCTTGGAAATGTTTAGTCAAAATACATCTACTGAGAACGTGTTCATTGATTTCTTTAACGTGTTGAATACTCAACCGGTTAATAATGATCCCCCCTCTTCTGTATGGTTGGACGCAATTTTTCCTGTGATCGGCCAGGTCGTAACTCTACATTTTTATCTGCTCACATAGCTACATGCATTGGCGCTAGGATTTCTCTGCTTGATGTGATCCCAACTGACCTCAGATCAAGAACAGTTGTCAATCTAACACGAAGGAGAAAATAATCATTTTTGTTTTAAAATTGTACTTTAATGTTGAAATTTATTTAGAATTTGCCAATGATTTGTTTTTGTACCCTGCAATAGTCTCGAAATATATACTAGTGGCTCGACCGTTCTTAATTGTATTCTGTGTTCCACTAAATATTCACAGATTCTATTAGAAACAGTACATGTAAATGTAATCGATATGACGAGAGTTTCAATTAGAAGTTTCTTTCAAATTGGTGCATTGTATATTTCTTCTCTTTGCGGGTACTTTTTTTTTAGAGAGCATATCTACTTCTTACACGCTATGGTTGCCATTTAAGCTGGAAATGATCTCAACAGTGCTAAATAACAAAAAACACACACGAACTACTCAACATAGCAATAGTATATGTACATTGCTAAACAACTCTCTGATACACAAGTTTATACATATACCCTATCAGTTACTAAAATCGTATATACACACCCGCCTGCAATTTTTATCGCATTACACACACGTAAAAACCGAACAAGATAGTGGAATGAACATATGAATTCATTATCGTATTTCCAGATGAAACAGTTTCTTTCACCAAAACAATGTTGTGTACTTGGAAATTTCCTTGGGGTTTTAAAATTAAAAATTGGTAAGAAGTGTTTATTCAAAAAGTTTTGCCTATTATATTTAGATTCGGTTGTTCATTTGGATAATTAATACATTTTTAAACCATTTTATAATTATTAAATTGACATTGATTTTATACTGTAAATGTTTTTTTTCATAAATGATCAAATATAACTTTTCAGATTAAAATTTTAAGACATGCGGTTTTACGGCATTGCCATTTTGACCAAGAGTTGGAGGTAAAGGAAATATTTTTAACTCTCTTAACAAAATGTTTGCACACTAGTGAAATTTAAAATTCTCTACAAATTTAAAACGGCAAAAAATTATGAAGTGCTGCTTTTGATAAACACCGTTTGTAAATTTCCAATTTTTGGAACTAGAAGTCGTCACTAATTAGGCATTTTCTATGTACCGGCAAGTTCTTTATCTTTCGCAGTCTAAGAAATTAAAATAATTATTTTGCATGAATAGATTTTGTCATTCTTCCATTTGATAATGTTCTATCCGCAACAACCCGCACGGGAATGAGGTTAACATTTAGTATTCTATAAAATCCAAGATAGACAACGCCTTTTGTGGTCGCTCCAAAGATGGAGAGGGAAAAGCAAATAAAAAATGGAAATAATTGATCAGCAAAATCTAATTCAGTTTTTGTTAAAGAGATTTTTTTTCACTGATTGACTGAATTTACGAGGTTTGAAAAATGTTAATTCTCCTCGGCGTTCGGATTAATATAATTAATTCAATCGCAGAATTTATTTTGGTCAAATTTTCCCCGGGGAAATATAATCGATGTATGTAGATAAAATTAATTCTTCTCTTTCTTCCCCCTCTCCATATTCTCTATATATATCGTTCTCGCTCATACTTATAACTACACACGCATGCGTGCGCCTACTGTCTCACTTTAATGCCTATATTTTCTATTGCCACGTCGTTTTTAATGTTTATTTCTCTTTCTATTTTTCTCTTTCTTTTTCACATGTGCGTTTTTACTATTTCTTTTTAATCTCTTTGGCTGACTTTCTTTGTTTCCCGCTCGTATTTATATTCTCCCCTCATTTTTAACGTGTATATCCCTTCTTCATCTACAGTTTCTTTATCTCTTTCGCGCGTTTTTATGCCTCTTCCATTTTGATGTGTCTTCTCTTTCTTTCACACATGTTTTCTCTCCCACTTTTTAATGCATCTCTCTTTCTCACCGTCCTCTCTTTTCTATCATTCTCTCTTTTGTTTCTACTTCTCCCTTCTCCTATAAATATATATATATAAAAGTTTATATATATATATATATATATATATATATATATATATATATATATATATATATATATAGATGTTCTCTCTCACTTACGCTCATGTATCCATTCTCCTTTTTTTAATATTTTTTCTCTTCCACTCTTTTTCATTCTTATTTCATCACACGCATTTTCATGTTTTTTCTTCTCTCTTCTGTCTTCCCGTTTGCGATTTCCTCTTTACCATCGATATTCCTGCACGATTCAAAACGCGAATCACAAAACGGCCATAAAATCGATCAAATGCCTACAACGTTGCTAGGTATGTATAGTATCACGACAGAAATAACCTTGTGCTTACTAACAGTTTAAGACAAGTGCTGCAATATGCCACCGGCAACGAATCTGTCAGTCACAATTGAATTTTGATTTCTGTCCATAGCAAATATAGTTTTATTTTTCTATATACTATTCTTGATATGAAACAATTAAAGACATACTACAAACGCAGCAAGCATTTATCTATTCTTGCTCTCCCCTAGGTAGTTGTAAGGGATAACGTGCTGATAGCTGGATTTTCTCAACGATAGAAAACTGATGTGGTGTCTATCTTTACCCTCCTGTGGAGTAAAATAAGTATAAACACACACACACACACACATATATATATATATATATATATATATATATATATATATGCTAATCAATAAGAATTTGTAAGCAAAAATATATTTATATGATTAGTTATAAAGGTTAAATCATTACAGTAAGTAACATGTTTTTAAATAAATGTGTGAAATAAATTGTTCAGTAATTATGTATGTCGATGTTTTAACGACTAAAATCCTCGAAAATCGCGATTTTAATTTGTTTGCAAAGTAAGAACCCACTCAGTTATGGGAAGTGTAGTAACTATTTTTGACAGTATACTTAATGCGTTCTCTGCTCGGTGATTAAAGTAGAAATCCTTAACAGCTATTATAGTAAGAGCAGCGAGTTTTGAATAATCAAAATAGTGCTTAATGAAAATCCTGAGAATTCAGCGAACGACAAGCGTCAAACAAAACGAAGGCAAATGAATCTGCCGACATTGGAACGTCAAACAAAAATAATAATTGAAATTTCGAAAGATCAATCGTAAAGATTACTAGCGAGTTAAGCTACACCGGGTATAGGCTCTGAATCGGTTGTCAAAAAATTTCTTTTTCGACAATCGATTCAGAGCTTATATCCGATGATCTGGAGATCTAGAGAGATCTAGGGTCATAGGTGATTACATAACAGCGGCCTAAATCAAGTTAAGAGCTAGTTTTTGTTTTGGGGGCAGATCTCGGGCGTCTCTTGCCGAATTCCTGTGTGTGCGTCTTCCTTCTACGAATCCATCATTCTTCTCCACTCATCAAAATCATCATTGCTCAATACCAAAACACACAATAACGCGGTCATTATATACACACACTTAATCAAGTTGTTGTCATTTTTTCAGACCGTAACATGACAAGATTAACTTTTATGCATATTATTTGAATTTGCGTTCTTATCTTGCATGTCATTTGAATGTCTTCTTATCTCGAAGGTCATTTTCAAAACGGTTCGGTAGATATAAACACCAACATTCTTCAGATGTACTCTGTCAAACTCGGTAGTTTGGACTACATTTCAAACGGAGCCCTTTATTTATATCACGGTGTATCATGCTCTCATTCCGTCAGCCACGACTGGATAAAGATCTTGCAATTGTATTTTTCCGCGCCCACACTGAGAATTGAACCTTCAACCTTTAAGGGAATATCACAATTAATTTTCCAAGTACACTAACAACTACGCCCCGTGAAGTAAATAAAGGATTCCATTCAAAATTCCGTCCAAGTACTCGTGTTCAACATAAACATTAAGGTCGAAGGTTACGTTGACCAAAAAGTTGTGAAAATGACCCTTAAACGTAGAAAAGTAGTCTGAAGAATTCAAATAATACAAAAAACTAATCCTCCTCTAAAAAATTCAGAAACGTGATTTTTATGCATACATATAACCTCTATTGCAGTCCTGTTCTCTTCAGCCATCCTGAATATACTTTTGTTTTCTTTTTGAAAATGGGAGGTATTTTCTCCCGAAATTAATCAAAGTTCCATACCGCCAACGGACTTTATATACACTGGAACTACCAACAACTTGGTTGCAAAATAAATTATGTAATGAGGTGAGGAATGATAGATGAATAAACAGTTATACATTTCTCTACTCAAACATACCTGTCTATTTGTTTGTTTTTCTTTTATTTACTCTTGTGATTCCGGTGCTTTCTGCGTTGCTTTTGGCTTTTAAAACTTCCATATATATATATATATATATATATATATATATATATATATATATATATATATATATATATATATATATCTTCAGGTCAGAATCGCCCAACATGTTCCCCGTTTCATCCGAGATCATCAACCTACCACCAGAAAATCTCAACTGATAGAATCGTCCATCGGCCAACACTTGGTCGATAAAAAGGAGTGCGGTCTTGTTTTCTCTCCGGAGTGTTTTTCTGTTTTGTACCGAGGACGTACAAAGTTCCGCCTGTCTGTCCTCGAAGCACTTGCCATCATTACCAGCCCCCCTACTTTGTGCAATCAGAGAAACCTCCGGCTTCAATTAGAATTATTTGGGTAGTTAGTTTTTTTTTGTTGTTTTTTAACCTCCTCTCCGCTCTTACTCCATACCACTACCAAATATTCTAAAAAATAATAATTTTCAGACTTATGACCCTTGAAAATGTTAGTCTGAACGAAAAGCGCTTCGGGTGTATTTTAACGATCTTGTTTTTAATCGACTTATTTATTTTATTTAATTGTACGTGTGTTACATATAACTTGCCCCATTTTTTTTTCCTTTCCCTCACCCCGTTTTCCATCTTATTTTAGTTTATTGAATTTACGCGATGGTTCACTTCTTTATAATATATATATATATATATATATATATAAATTTTACAACCATATATATATATAATTTTTACAACCATAGTATATATAGGTGTGTGTGCATGTGTGTGTGTGTGTGTGTGTGTGTGTGTGTGTGTGTGTGTGTGTGTGTGTGTGTGTGTGTACAGGGTGGGCTACGCCATTGACGAGGTGGAGAGCCTTGTGTGTTCCACTGAATCTTAGAGATATGCCGTCTGAAGCTTAATGCTCCTGGTGGGGCTACCCCTGGCGGTAAGGTCGAGTGAGAGGTTCCAGACAAAGAGCGGTCCAAAAAGACCTAACCGACAAAGTGGGTGGCGATGGTAGCAGGGCAAACTCCACAACGGTCACAAATACGAAAGAAGGCTGTAGCAAAGATGGGCCCCCATTGTCTTGGTCTCCATGCCCATGGATCCTGATCTGGTCTTTTGCCAAGGACAGTGTGGTTGCTGTAAGTTCACCAGTCACCCAACTCTTAAAGATCCCACGCACAGGCGTACTCCTGAAGGGCCACTATTACCCCCTCCCAAAAAAGTCCTATGGCGCCACGGAAATGGTGACAGGAGCAGGGTAGAGATGCCTGAGAGCTTCTAGCTATGCACTGGCACATAGGCGGGGGGGGGGTCTGCTTCAGTCACCCTACTCTCGGGTCGAGGCAGAAAGAGCATCTCGGCAGCGACACCCACGTCTGAGCAATCCTATTTTGGATCCGCTCTTCTTAGCCCACATGGGAAAGAGACTAGAAAAGGCGCCCTAAAAATAGCCTGCCCCATATCACCCGATTGGAATTCCGCGCCCATTGGGTTTACCTCTTTGCGGTCGAAAACGAAAAATAATGAAGTTTGGAGCATGGAATGTAAGAATACTCGTAGACAGTGCATCCAGGAAGAAGAACTGCAATCATTGCCAGGAAGCGGTTCAAAATCCGCATCGCCGCCTTGTCAGAAACTCGCCTGGCAGATGAGGAGAAACTAAAAGAGAAGAAAGGTGGATACACTTTCTTCTGGAAGGGAAAACCAGCTGTTGAACCCAGAACGCATGGTGTGGAGTTTGCCATCCAAAACTAACTCATTTCCTAACTTTCCGAATCTCCAGTAGGCATAAATGATTGTCTCATGACTCTACGACTGAGTATCTCAAACAACTAGATGGACACGGCTGTGAATGCCTATGCTCCATCCAATTTTGGACTTACATGATGAGGATAAGGAGACCTTTTATGCAACCCTTGATCAGGTGCTATCAAACATCCCAAAGAAAGACAGAATCCTTCTACTCGGGGATTTCAATGCTAGGGTTGGCAGGCATCACAACCACTCGAAAGGCACTCTTGGCAGGGAGGGTGTGAGGAATGTAAATACCAACGGACTCTTCCTACAGTAATAATGTGCTTAACATGAGCTTGTGATCACAAACACCTTATTCCGCCAGAGAAACCGGCACAAAACCTTCTGGATGCATCTCAGATCGAGGTGGTGGCATCCTATCGATTATGTGAGTGTCAGGGCTAGAGATCGCAGAGATGTCAACATCAACAAGACCATGATCAGTGTGGACGAATCCTGAACTTACCACCGCCTCATCCACTCTACCATGAACATCAAGCTGAGGTGGAGGAGGCAGATGATGAGGACACAAAGAAAACAGCTTCGTCTCAAATTCAAGAGCTACAGTCTGGGAGACACAAACAGGGTGTAAGTATTAAAAACACCATGTTTAAGAGGTTCCCTGAAGAATATCCAGAGAGTGTGAAGAAACACTGGAAAGCCCTTAAGACCACACTTCTTGATACCAGCAAATACTCCATTGGCTATAAGATTAGGAAACACCAAGAATGGTTCGATGACAATGACGTTGAAATACAAAATCTTATTGACGCCATGAGAAAAGCCTTCTTTATATGGCAAAATGACATCAACTTTATGGCCAAAAGGCAGGCCTACTCCAAGGCAAAATCACTCTCCAGACTAGAGTAAGAGAACTGAAGGAAAAATGGTGGATGTAAAAGGCCCTAGAAATCCAGAGGCTAACTGACTCAGGATATACGAGGGGTTTCTTTAATGCCACCAAACTGTGTATGGGCCACGCTATCGGGGCCTAAACCCTCTCCGATCCAAGTGCTATGTAGTAGGTCGAGCACAAGAAAGTTCCGATCTATCTATATATCTCTCTATCCAACCGGAGAGATGGATGGGAGATGAATATGAAGAACGTGAAAGACTGTCAAAATATGGTAAATCATATTGTAGACGGGTTTACCAGCAGAGTTGGTCAGCTGAACAGATCTACGTGTATGTTACGTAGATCAAGGTTGCTAAATATTATTGAGAATTGAAATTGACGTTGGGCAGAGCGGACGGTTTAAGAGGCCGCCCCCCCTTCACTGGGAGGGTGCTGACGTGTGTGAAAATAGAGACCTTAAAATTTGTATTGAAAAAAATTAATTCAAGTAACATGGTTATGTAGTAGAGCTGGTATTTATTCAATGTGGCCGCCTTCAGCGTCAGTCACCGCCTCAACACAGATCCGGAATTGAGAGCATACTTTTTCCACAAGAGCCGGCGGGAGCTCGTCGAATGGCGGCGATCAGGCTGCCTTTGGTATGTGGAAGGTCATGTTGGTGATGTTATTGACGTATGACCAAATGAAGTAGTTTAGCGGGTTCAGGATGGGGGAGGACGGAACGAGTGAGAGAGGTTACAAAGTCATAGTACCCTTTCTGAAGCCAAGATTGGATATTTTTGGACTACTGCCACACCCAAGGTCTACAAGCGGCCATCTGATTGTACAAGATCACCGCACTCATCAGCACATTTAAGTAAACTTTGGTGTTGACTCTCAAGCCGATTCCTAAGATATGGAGTAGCATGATGTGGCCCTTACTTTAAATCAGATAAAAAACTATAATTCTGTTATTCGTGGCAATCCAGCGATGCATTTTGAGGGTCCTGGCAATATTCCAATGGTCATAATGTGTTCAATAATGTATTAGTTGTAGAATTTGTGATAGTGGGTAAAGTTTCTTCAAAGCATAAAGATTTTGTCATTTTTTTTCTTAATTAACAGTTGTTGAGAAAGTTGGTACCCGTCATAAATTAATTCTGGTCAGATGAAGTATTTTCTGAATGGAATTAAATCCAATTAAATTTTACTATTCTGCAATAGTAGTTCAACGATAGATTACGAGAAATGTCTATTCAGAATAAAGTATTGATTTTGTAGAAATGACTAACGATTACAAAAGTCGTGAAGTAGAAGAACTTCTTATGATTATAAAAGCACGTTTAATGTACACAATTTTGGGGGCGAATGCAAAGCCGGGGATTCTTTTTTATTTTAAAAAATAAGATAGATCTGTGTTTGCGCAATGATCAAACTATTTTTCCTCTGATGGGGGACTATTTATTTTTAAATAATTTTATATCGTTATTTTTAAACGTTCAATCATTAGTTGACACTTTGTATCATTTTTTAGCATCGTGAAGCTTTTTGGTTCAGTGTCTTACATTTGCATTTATCTACTTTTTGAAAACCTTTGAAATATCAGGCATCATTTATCTTGTAAGCCTTCAACATTAATCAAAAATAAAAATCAGCCAATATTTATGCAACACGCAGATGTCTCACACTACTTTCAAACATAAACGTTTATTTTAGTAAACAGTAAATCCTTATGATACAAACAGCATTCTAATTCGAAATACCCAAACCTTTATCCAGTTAATTTCTAAACAACCTTCCAAAATAATGTTTCCTGTGTTTTTACTGCTTTAATGGACTAAAGAGAATTGCAAATGATATTGTTATAATGACTGAACTTATACATTTATAACCTGAAAGTTTCATCTTTCTATTGCATATATTGACGGTGTGAGACTATAAGAAAGCAATATCCAGTAGATATCTCACTGCTGATGCTATTCTCTATCTATATAAGAGCCAGGTACGTCCAAGGATGGAATACTGTTGCCACATCTGGGCAGGAGCTGCTAGAAAGGACTTGTCCTGCCTTGATAGAGTTCAAAATAGACTTCGTAGCCTCGTAGGAGATGTCCTTTTCTCCTCCTTGCAACCTCTATCTCACAGAAGAGATGTTGCGAGTTTGTCTCTGATGTATCGTTATTTTCATGGAAAGTGTTCAACTGAGCTTCAATCTATGGTCCCCCCTCGCCAAACTTTCACAAGAAACACTCGTCTAGCTGTAAACACTATCAATAATTTCCCCCACTCTTTATCTGTGCCTAAACCTAAACGTAGATTCCATGAACAAAGCTTCTTTCTTAGAATTGCACGCCTGTGGAATTGTCTTCCGTTTTCCTGCTTTCCGGCTGACTACAATATGGTTGTGTTCAAGTCTAAAGTAAATAAGTTCTTGATGAGCCGTTCCATATAAGTTATTAAATTTACCAAATTTTCATTACTAATGATTACTATATTGACCAATTTCTACTGTACACTCTTTAACCCTTATCCTTGAGTGGCCTCTGGGCCTTGATAATGTGGTGATGCCTTTGTAAAAAAAAAACATTCATTGAGGCCTGTTAAACATTTAAGAATCAGATACGTTTGATCTAAGCACAGTTACGAGATAAATTAGTTGATGTCAGAGTGACTACAGAGATGTGAGTGACAGACTTTACGACTGAGGCATCAACAGAGGCTGACAAAATTGCATTGAGAATCGTGGTGACTATTGCTTTGATACGGTGGTTATAATGACAACATTAGAGGAAGTCACTGAAAAAGCACGTACTTTTATTGTTGTAATAGTCAATCATTTATAAAATTAAGTGTTTGATTTAAATCTAACATTTTAGATAGTTGACTATCATTTATTTTATCGACTTCTTATAGCTGTACGAAAAAATATTTCAAAAGTTCGGCTACATATTTTTAACTCTAAAACAGAAAAATTGAAGAACTATGAAAATATAAGTGGTAAAACACCGGAGAACAAAAGGTCGTTTGTTTGAATTTTACCACTTATGTTTTCATAGTTCTTCAATGTTTCTGTTTTAGAGTTAAAAATATGTAGCCTTACTTTTGAAAAAAAATTTCGTACGGCTATAAGAAGTCGATAAAATAAATGATAGTCAAATATCTAAGAAGTTAGATTTAAATCAAACATTTAATTTTATAAATGATTGACTATCGCAACAATAAAAGTACGTGCTTTTTCGGTGACTTCCTCTAATTTTGTCATTATAACCACCGTATCAAAGCACTTGGCTTTAATTTAAATTATAATTCGGGGAAAACATCACGAAATGAAACAATGACTACAAACCTTCTCTACGTACATTCTTATTTCTTTTAAATATAATTCTTTTCTTCCCTTTTTTTTCCTCATATAGAAATAGAAATAGGCAATAAATTTTATTTTATCTCTTACGCTCACTCTTATGTTTAAGTTGTGTACCGCCGATTTTGTGACCGATTATCAATAATGTATTTTTGATATAACAATATGGAACAATATTTTTTGTTAAGATGTCTTTTTTCGATCTTACTACGAAGAGCTAATTAAGTTCGATCTTACTACGAAGAGCTAGTTAAGTTTCTATTCGAGCTGAGTTGGAATTCTTATTTATGTACACTTGTATTTATTTATGTAAATAAATTGTAAAGCCTAAATGATTTTGTAGTTATTATTTAATCAACACGCATCACGACACCAACGGAAAATAGAAAAAGAGAAAAAGGATATTCTTCTACGTACCACCAAAGTTAAAGATTTCTGCGTGATGATCTACAAGGGATCGAAGAATCAGTCTTTCTGTCCTTACATGTAAAGGCAGAGCAAAGATTTAGCTAAGGCTATAGTTAAAACATTGAGTACGTGGTTGTGCTAGCCGGGTCAGCCCAGTTTAACCTCTTGTAAATAGGATCGGATTCGTTTGACCTGTTGAAAATATAGAGCATATAACATTAATTGAAGGACATTGTTTGTGAGGCTGTAATAAGAACAGATCAAAATATATTACTTGTTCCTATAATACACTATGCTGTTCTTGGCCCATGAAGCATGAATCCTCCTTTACTTGGGCAATCTTTTATTTTTCTGCTAAATGTATACTATCTCCTTTTAAGGGGAGCAGAAGAAGAAACATCAACCTCACGTGGGAAGGAAAATAAATAGAAAGAATAGAAGACAAATAATGTGAGGAATATAATTAATGGTTCTAAATAGGGGCACATATAGGAGAGTAGGACAATAGAGTGTGGAAGCATTACTTGTTAATAAAAAGTTCTTGTATAACGTAAATCCTCGCATTGAGTTAAACAAATTACTTCGGGAACAAAACACAAACGTTGCTTATAGCTTATTTGCCGCAATATACGCATATATCATCAAAAACAATTCGGGATATATCATGTGAGACCAATTTTTTTTCTTTATTATTTGATATTTCAAATCACATCGATGAACAATGATGCTCTTACGACAATGCAGAAGACAAATCGAGTTATATGAGGCGCCCCGATTATTTTGTCGACATTTTAAATTTTTGTTCTTGTCCAAAAAATGTATTGAAAAGAAAACGCTGTTTCTACATTCTTTCTTTTTTCATTTTAATACACCTTAGTAAAACGAATGTGTATCCAGCTGTCTAATAACAAGAAGTAACCACATTGTGCCATTCATCGTTTCTTTTTAAAATATCATTATGATTAATTTTTATTTCGCCACCAAAAACAAAACAATCTGATATTAAATTAGAAAAAAATAACGCATTTTAACACAAGTAAAATAAATTACATGGTAATTCGATAGTGGGGAAATCGTTACTTATCCATTATTCACTATAATATCATAATTTTTTCGGACATCTTGAGTTCATAATTTCTGGGAGTTTTCATGGTCAGTTCGTTATATTTCGCTTGGCTGCAGCTATTTCAGTCGTACAATGATTTCTACCGTCTATAATTTTTTGGAACTTTTTCTGGTTTTTCACAATGGCAACTGCAGAGGTTGAAGTCAACTATAGAGGAGAGTTGAGCTTATTATAGGATTTACGTGAGAAACATATGCTCCAATGCCTGCTTTGGCGAATTTTGTTTAATGATTGATACGCTGTTCAGAAAGGGGGATTAATGATATTAATGCATTTTGGTCTTTGGTGTTTGTAAAGGATGCAGTGGCTTTAAAAATAACCTTCCGAGCAATACTATGCATATTATCATCAGAGACTCAAAATCTCGCCCGTAGATCTTATCTATATTATCAATTTTAGATTATATTTATATCATAGATTATATTTACATTATGTTACATATAAAAATGTATGATGTTCGAACGACACTGTAATAAAATACTTTTACATGGTAAGTATTTGAATTTTCTGGAAGTTTTACCTTATATTTATATAATTATATTAACCTAAACATAAACCTCACTAACACCTAGCAGACCCGATACAAAATTCATTATGGTCGTTTAAATAATGTAGCCATGAATTCTTTACATATAAATATACAATCGTATATAATATTTAACTTTATTTAAATACATATAAACATTTTCTCATATCTAACTTTGTATATATATATATATATATATATATATATATATATATATATATATATATATATATATATATACATGGTAGTAAAATCCTACTCAATCCATCTATGAATCCATAGTGATCGTAAGAAAAGAAGAATGAAGCAATCTAATTTGAAATTGTGAAGGTCGAATCTAGATGTTTGTATCAGTTATAAGAGAACATGGCGGACATGAAACAACGATAACGGATGCTGTCAACTAGAAAATTAAGCTTTTTCGTTTTTATTTTTGAAAGAATTGCAAAAATACATCGGAAAACGAGAGATTGGTTGAGCAGGCTTTATCCATTAAACAGAAATCATTCCAAAAATAGATGAATCCAGGAAAGAATATTGAGGTTTGACAAACAGATGAAATGAACATATCATGCTATATAAATGTTATATAACTTGTGCAATGATTGACTGTCCAAAGGGAAATATATAATAACCTCGGCAGGTAAGTTGTAGCTAAGAATATGACGTTATATTTTAAGCCTCTGATTTAGTGAGTATTCTAATTGAATGATCACCAAAACAAAAACAACTGGTCGCAAAACTTTAATATGGATAAACAGACAATGTTAGCCTAAAGTCGTATCTATATCTCTTACTCCATCTCTCACTCTGTGTTTAAACATACTGAGCAACTGGTTATGTATATTTCTATAACCATATCACAATGACACAATTAAAAATGTTCCATTTCAAAGTTTTATCTGTCACTGTGAATTAATCGAGACAAATATTACGACGTAGTGTATCAGCCCCGATGTACATGCAGAATGTACATATCGCATTCAAAAATTCATCATTTGTAATATAACAGGATATTTCACTGGCGTGACTAAAATCATTTACCTATAATAATATTGACATTAATAGTCTCATTTTCTTCTTTTTTCCTTTCTTCTTCTTCTTCTTCTTCTCCTTCTTCTTATTATTTATTTATGCTTTATAGAAATAAAGAGGCTTTATTACTTTTCTATGTAAATAAGTGTGTGTGATTTGGCAGATAAACGTATATAATAGATTGCTATACTGAAATTTTAAATCTATCCAGAGAAATTTAAAAATCTTAGAAAGTGGTTGAATTATCTAGTTAAAAAAAGACGATGGATATTACGGCAAATACGAACGATTAGAACGTATTTCGTTTTTAACTTTAAAAATCCAATACTAAATAATATTTTAACATTTTCTTTGAGGTTTCCTAGTTAATAGAAAGGAATATAAAAGACATGCGTTGATGAATCCACAAAGTATAAACAAACTCTGGCAAACAATTGCGTCTTATGAAATTTTGAAAACAATGAAACATTTTTCCAAAATTCTTGAAAAGAAGCAAATAATATTTCCAATGAGTTGTATCGTTCAACTTAAATCGTTCAACTTCAATAATCATTTTATTCAATCGTTCAACTTCAATAATCATTTTTATTCAATAGTTCAACTTCAATAATCATTTTTATTCCATCGTTCAACTTCAATAATCATTTTTATTCAATCGTTCAACTTCAATAATCATTTTTATTCAAGCGTTCAACTTCAATAATCATTTTATTCAATCGTTCAACTTCAATAATCATTTTTATTCAATCGTTCAACTTTAATAATCATTTTTATTCAATCGTTCAACTTTAATAATCATTTTTATTCAATCGTTCAACTTCAATAATCAGTTTTATTCAATCGTTCAACTTCAATAATCATTTTTATTCAATCGTTCAACTTCAATAATCATTTTTATTCAATCGTTCAACTTCAATAATCATTTTTATTCAATCGTTCAACTTCAATAATCATTATTATTCAAGCGTTCAACTTCAATAATCATTTTATTCAATCGTTTAACTTCAATAATCATTTTTATTCAATCGTTCAACTTCAATAATCATTTTTATTCAATCGTTCAACTTCAATAATCATTTTATTCAATCGTTCAACTTCAATAATCAGTTTTATTCAATCGTTCAACTTCAATAATCATTTTTATTCAATCGTTCAACTTCAATAATCATTTTTATTCAATCGTTCAACTTCAATAATCATTTTTATTCAATCGTTCAACTTCAATAATCATTCTTATTCAATCGTTCAACTTTAATAATCATTTTTATTCAAGCGCTCAACTTCAATAATCAGTTTTCTTCAATCGTTCAACTTTAATAATCATTTTTATTCAATCGTTCAACTTTAATAATCATTTTTATTCAATCGTTCAACTTTAATAATCATTTTTATTCAAGCGTTCAACTTCAATAATCAGTTTTATTCAATCGTTCAACTTCAATAATCATTTTTATTCAATCGTTCAACTTCAATAATCAGTTTTATTCAATCGTTCAACTTCAATAATCATTTTTATTCAATCGTTCAACTTTAATAATCCCTTATCAAAATATTGAGCAAATCTTGTGAACAGATTCGTACGATTTGAACGTCGTAATAACTTGTACGCCATCACTTATTTTATTTAAAACCGACACAAATTAATAAAAGGATTTAGAAAATAACAAATACATACAAATACATAGTTAAAGTAGCAGCATTTTTTTATTATTTTTATTTATTTATTAGTAACCATAATCATTTATTTCCTTTCATTTGGAAATTATTTGTTTTTTCCTGTTTTTAATTGTTGTTGATGGTCAAGTACAGAATAAAATCAAACCATTTCATAATTATTTTACATTGTCTTCATCCATCACTATCAAGCGGATAAGGTCCAGTAACTACGAGACTTGTTTTAATAAAACCGCATGAATGGTTAAAAACAAGGAATACGGTCTAAATTAATACAATGGTGGGTCCAAATTGAAAAAAAAGTTAATTCAAATTAAATAGCGTATAAGGTCTAAATAAGACAACGAGGTTTTTTTCCCAATAAAACATCGTGGATCGCAGAAATAAAACAATAAGCTCAAAAGAAGATCATTTGGTTCATCAGGCGGGTAGTTCTAGGAAATAACTATGTATTTGGAAGTTGTGTTAAGATTTAGGCACAGATAGAGATTGGCGGAAATTGTTGATAGTATTTTTAACTAGTCAAGTATTATTTTGTGAAAGTTTTGCAAGGGGAGTTCAGACTAGCACTTGTCATCAAAATAACCGCAGAACAGACACACACTCGCAATGTCTCTCATGTGTGAAATAAAGTTGTACGGAAGTAAAACGATTATGATAAAAAGAGAGAAGCTTGGTTTTAGATGCATTACAATTAAGTAGTCACCTTTTCCCAATCATACCCCGTGCTCAAGATCAGAAGAGTCTAAATAAAATAGCGTTGAGTTCTTAAATAAAACAAAATAGTAAGTTCAAATAAAATACCGCATGACTAAATAAAATATCATGGAGAGTCTAAATCTTACAAAAAAGTAGGTGCAAATGAAATACCATGGAGGATCCACAAAAAATAAAAAGTATAACTATATGAAAATAATTTGGAGGGTTCAAATAGAACAGGAATGTAGGTATAAATAAAATACTGTGGAAGGTCTAAATGAAATTCAGAAGTATATCCAAATGAAACAAAGAAGTAGTTTAAAAAAAATATACTATTGTAACAAAGCCGTTGACGTTTGGAGCAGGAGTAGTTTCATAAAATATGCAAATAACCAAGCGGACTGCGCGTTTGACGTCACAGCAGATCTAAAAGGACACATGTGTTTGCAAAGGGGTGTTCAGAGAAGCAGGAATTCGAGACGTGTTCGAGACGTATTCGAGACACGAGAAAGCCGAAAGGACGTGTTCAAAACAGGAGTGTTCGGTGAAGTGAGGTTTGAGACGTGTTCGCGGCAGATGGGTAGCGTCAGAACAGAGACGTAAAAGTCATACGCGCCCGGAAAAAGAGAAGTTAACTTTTAAAAAATTAAAAAAGCCTCATTGGAAATACCAGATGCAAAGGCTTTTCTTAAAAATATTTTTAAAAATTGCGTCCAGTTTTTTTCCTGTCATCGGCTTATTTGATAAAACGACTACGTTGCACTGTGTGGGATCAAAATAAAATAAAGAATTTGGTCCAGATAAAATAACGTGAAAAGGCCAACTGAAACAAAGGCTCATACAAAATCCTGCAATTTCCTAAATAATACAAAGTAGTTGCCCAAAAATAACACGGCAGAAATTCTAAATAAACCACATTGGTTTGTTTGTCAGGAATTTTTTTGTTTGTTCTTAATTTTACGAACTTTTAGCATTTTTCGCGTTATTCAATGTCAACTTTAGTAGTTTTGGAAAACGTTGTTATTTTACATGTTTTTATATATTTAAATTTTAATATATTTAATATTTTACATGTTTTTATATATTTAAATTTTAATATATTTAATATTTTACATGTTTTTATATATTTAAATTTTAATATATTTAATATTTTACATGTTTTTATATATTTAAATTTTAATATATTTAATATTTTACATGTTTTTATATTTTTAAATTTTAATATATTTAATATTTTACATGTTTTTATATATTTAAATTTTAATATATTTAATATTTTACATGTTTTTATATTTTTAAATTTTAATATATTTAATATTTTACATGTTTTTATATTTTTAAATTTTAATATATTTAATATTTTACATGTTTTTATATATTTAAATTTTAATATATTTAATATTTTACATGTTTTTATATTTTTAAATTTTAATATATTTAATATTTTACATGTTTTTATATATTTAAATTTTAATATATTTAATATTTTACATGTTTTTATATATTTAAACTTTAATATATTTAATATGTTACATGTTTTTATATTTTTAAATTTTAATATATTTAATATTTTACATGTTTTTATATATTTAAATTTTAATATATTTAATATTTTACATGTTTTTATATAGTTAAATTTTAATATATTTAATATTTTACATGTTTTTATATATTTAAATTTTAATATATTTAATATTTTACATGTTTTTATATATTTAAATTTTAATATATTTAATATTTTACATGTTTTTATATATTTAAATTTTAATATATTTAATATTTTACATGTTTTTATATATTTAAATTTTAATATATTTAATATTTTACATGTTTTTATATTTTTAAATTTTAATATATTTAATATTTTACATGTTTTATATATTTAAATTTTAATATATTTAATATTTTACATGTTATTATATATTTAAATTTTAATATATTTAATATTTTACATGTTTTTATATAGTTAAATTTTAATATATTTAATATTTTACATGTTTTTATATTTTTAAATTTTAATATATTTAATATTTTACATGTTTTTATATATTTAAATTTTAATATATTTAATATTTTACATGTTTTTATATATTTAAATTTTAATATATTTAATATTTTACATGTTTTTATATATTTAAATTTTAATATATTTAATATTTTACATGTTTTTATATTTTTAAATTTTAATATATTTAATATTTTACATGTTTTTATATATTTAAATTTTAATATATTTAATATTTTACATGTTTTTATATTTTTAAATTTTAATATATTTAATATTTTACATGTTTTTATATATTTAAATTTTAATATATTTAATATTTTACATGTTTTTATATATTTAAATTTTAATATATTTAATATTTTACATGTTTTTATATATTTAAATTTTAATATATTTAATATTTTACATGTTTTTATATATTTAAATTTTAATATATTTAATATTTTACATGTTTTTATATTTTTAAATTTTAATATATTTAATATTTTACATGTTTTTATATATTTAAATTTTAATATATTTAATATTTTACATGTCTTTATATATTTAAATTTTAATATATTTAATATTTTACATGTTTTTATATTTTTAAATTTTAATATATTTAATATTTTACATGTTTTTATATTTTTAAATTTTAATATATTTAATATTTTACATGTTTTTATATATTTAAATTTTAATATATTTAATATTTTACATGTTTTTATATATTTAAACTTTAATATATTTAATATTTTACATGTTTTTATATATTTAAATTTTAATATATTTAATATTTTACATGTTTTTATATATTTAAATTTTAATATATTTAATATTTTACATGTTTTTATATATTTAAACTTTAATATATTTAATATTTTACATGTTTTTATATATTTAAATTTTAATATATTTAATATTTTACATGTTTTTATATTTTTAAATTTTAATATATTTAATATTTTACATGTTTTTATATATTTAAATTTTAATATATTTAATATTTTACATGTCTTTATATATTTAAACTTTAATATATTTAATATTTTACATGTTTTTATATTTTTAAATTTTAATATATTTAATATTTTACATGTTTTTATATATTTAAATTTTAATATATTTAATATTTTACATGTTTTTATATATTTAAATTTTAATATATTTTATATTTTACATGTTTTTATATATTTAAATTTTAATATATTTAATATTTTACATGTTTTTATATTTTTAAACTTTAATATATTTAATATTTTACATGTTTTTATATATTTAAATTTAAATATATTTAATATTTTACATGTTTTTATATTTTTAAATTTTAATATATTTAATATTTTACATGTTTTTATATTTTTAAATTTTAATATATTTAATATTTTACATGTTTTTATATATTTAAATTTTAATATATTTAATATTTTACATGTTTTTATATATTTAAATTTTAATATATTTAATATTTTACATGTTTTTATATATTTAAATTTTAATATATTTAATATTTTACATGTCTTTATATATTTAAATTTTAATATATTTAATATTTTACATGTTTTTATATATTTAAATTTTAATATATTTAATATTTTACATGTTTTTATATATTTAAATTTTAATATATTTAATATTTTACATGTTTTTATATATTTAAATTTTAATATATTTAATATTTTACATGTTTTTATATTTTTAAATTTTTATATATTTAATATTTTACATGTTTTTATATTTTTAAATTTTAATATATTTAATATTTTACATGTTTTTATATATTTAAATTTTAATATATTTAATATTTTACATGTTTTTATATTTTTAAATTTTAATATATTTAATATTTTACATGTTTTTGTATTTTTAAAATTTAATATATTTAATATTTTACATGTTTTTATATTTTTAAATTTTAATATATTTAATATTTTACATGTTTTTATATTTTTAAATTTTAATATATTTAATATTTTACATGTTTTTATATTTTTAAATTTTAATATATTTAATATTTTACATGTTTTTATATATTTAAATTTTAATATATTTAATATTTTACATGTTTTTATATTTTTAAATTTTAATATATTTAATATTTTACATGTTTTTATATTTTTAAATTTTAATATATTTAATATTTTACATGTTTTTATATATTTAAATTTTAATATATTTAATATTTTACATGTTTTTATATTTTTAAATTTTAATATATTTAATATTTTACATGTTTTTATATTTTTAAATTTTAATATATTTAATATTTTACATGTTTTTATATATTTAAATTTTAATATATTTAATATTTTACATGTTTTTATATTTTTAAATTTTAATATATTTAATATTTTACATGTTTTTATATATTTAAATATCAATTTAAAATAATTGGCTTAGTTGGTTTGTTTTACGACATATTAAAACTTTTCGGGTTATTTAATGCCGATTTCACTAACTTCAGGAAAGTTTTTTAAGTTCTTGCTTGAGTTTTGTAAAAGGAAAGTAAAGAAAAAAATAAGATACATATCATCGTTCATTTCTTATCAGGAAGCCAATATTTTCAGACAACCTAAATTGGTAGCGCCAGATGGCCTAACAGATATTACCCCTCCAAGTCAAAATGAAGCTGGAAGCAAGGGTAACTAAGGATCAGCTCCACATTTTCTACAAGCACCAGTTGAGGCATCACCATTGGATATCTTTTAATGTCATAGCCAGGACCTACTACATCAGATGGTTCAAATAAAAGCAGTAGTAATTGTTCAAATAAGATAAAGTCTTGAGTCTAAATAAACACCGTCGAAAGTCAAAATAAAACACTTGTAGATTAGAGAGTAAGCCGCGTAGGGGTTTTCTGTTTTTAGTAAAAAATAGTGAGAAATATATATTTAACCGTTAAATCCATCCACATGTAGATGAACGCAATTAGTTAATATTGCTAAATGGATTTGAAAATGTTCGAAACGCGTATTAGGGTAGGCACTTCTACTGTTTTGTCTTAAAACATGTTTGTGCATTCTTAGTCTTTTCTGTAATATTTACCGCCATCTTTTATTTTGTTATAAGCGTAACCATATCCCCATAACATTGTTCCTCGCATTTTTCTTTCAAATTCTCATTTGTTTAATCGCAATTCCGATTCACAATTCCTGTTTATGTCTGGCTTTTCTACTCACATCTTCCACCTAACCTCACTCTTTCAACTGACTTCCCTATGCACATATTGATCTGATGGTCTAAATGACCCTACCAAATTTCACTTGACCGGACACTGTCTTTAAAATTCAAACCCTGTGACCTCTTGTTGACTTTTTCACTTCCGTTTTACAATCGATTCCATTGACTCATCACAGAAATCGATGAGCGAAATCGATTAATTGGAGTCTTTCATTCGAATCTTCTTTCTTTTCACCATCTTCCTTTTGTTTTACTTTGATCTTCTCCCTCCACACGTTCTTTCATCATCATCATCATCATCATCATCATCATCATCATCATCATCATCATGTTCTACTCAGTCTTTTTTTACTAGTTTTCGCTTCCGTTTTCTTCTCATTTTCTACTTCATGTGCTTAGTTTTTTTTTCTCCCATCATCATCATCATCATCATCATCATCACCATCATCATCATCTTTTTGCTTTTTTATCTTCATTAATTTTCTTCTTTCTATGCCTACTATTTGGCTCTATTATTATTATTTTAATTCATAGCGGTTAATCACTTATTAAGATCAAAATGTATTAAGCGGATAATAGTTGATGAGATGAATAGAATAGCAGTTCATTGATGAAGAATCTGGAATGAACAAAATGTAAATAATTATGAGGTGATTTTATGGCAAACATTTGTTGATATTAAATTTTAAGACAACCAAGTTGTAGTCAGAAGGGAATCCGGGCCAATTGGTAATGTGTTCCACATTTTGAAAGAAACTGTGCGCGAAAAATGCATTTGGTTTCATGCATACAATATAAGACCGAATATTTTAAAAGTAACCCAAGCCGGACTCAAACATTCTATTGCAATAAACTGTGTGTAAATGTGCATAATTTTGAGTTCATGAAGATTTAACGTAGATTTAGTACATCTTGAATATTGAAAGAATGAAACTGGCAGTTACTATTAAATTTATGTAACATATATTTTATTATTATTTTTATTATTATTATTATTAGTAGTAGTAGTAGTAGTAGTAGTAGTAGTATTCGTCATAATTGAGCGCTTTTTATATTTTTTCAGTCTTTAACTAAAGTTTTAATTTAATTTGTATTTACTTACAAAACAATAGCCAACAAAAAGCAGATCTTTAATTTAGAAGACACCGATCTCGACAGAAGGGTGCACTCTCGATTGGAAAAAAATACCTTTATTTTAAAGGTTTTCTACATCACTGCGGACAGATTATATAGCCTCAAATTGATACAACACATCAGATGTTAAGATCTGATTTTAAACGGTATTGAATCATACGCTTTTGCGTTTTTCAATGAGAGACAACACCATCAGGTACACTTGCTGTTTTCCTTAGATCACTGAAGTTAAGCAACGTTGAACTTGGTCAATACAATACAGGTGATGATTTAAGAATATTAGACAGGATTGCAATAGAAAACTACAAAAACTAATATTAATAAAATCATTTTGCTGATCGGGTTATACAGGTTGTCTAAAAAGTCACTGAAGAGGTTTTAAAATAGATTTTTTATTTTATTTTTGATATCTTTCTGTAATTTTAACACAATCTTACTAAGAAACTAGAATATTTTTAAAAAATACAAAATTCAAACAATCTTTATGAAAAATAATGTCTTTTAAATGTTGCCCATTTTCAGCTTCGTATATTTCCAACCTATTATTCATGACAAATTATAGAATCTCTGGATTGCGATTTAACTCCTTTATTTAGTTATGATATTTTCTTCAATTCTCCAAGGGTTTGGGGTTTGTTAACATGCTCTTTCTTTAAGATATCTACAAAATAAAATGTCTGGGTTAATCAAGTCTGGGGAACGTGATGGTCATTTGACATTGTCATATCAAGAGACAATATGCAAAGCTGAATGGGCAATATTTAAAAGATATTATTTTTTCAGAAATAAAGATTAGTTGAATTTTGCATTTTCTTTTTTAATCTCCCAAGATCTTAGTAAGATTGTGTCAAAACTACAGAATAATATCATCAGAAATCAAGAATTTATTTAAGTTCCAAACAATTCAGTGACTCTTTGGACACCCTTTAAATGCGACTGAAAATCACTTGTGAATTTTCCCCCCAAACTCCTTACTTTTAATCAAGCGAACCTAAGCCACTCTAGTTGAATCCCGCATTAGTCAGACATATATGATGCAATGCAAAATCGCTTATGCTTCCTCCATTACAAAAATTATACAATGCGATATAGTTTGTTATTGAAAATTTATTATTTTACTTCAGTTCCACACAAAGAAAAACACTGCCATTGAAGCGTAAAGAGATATAATGGAAACTCTATGGGAAACTTGTCAGCTAGATATTACTTCACATTACATTTAAATTTATGCCTTTTCATAAAGTCAGCATTATCAGAAACAGGAATGGAATTTTACAGACAAGCCGATAGAGATTCAGAAAGTTTTGCTTATTTTTACTGGATAATTTTATAGAAAAATACACTTACATTTTAGTAAGGTCGCCATTTTTTTCAATAAGGCATTCACGTACATTGAATTATATATATATATATATATATATATATATATATATATCGAAATGGAATTTTATCTCTGTGTGTAAGAGTTCGTTCCCAATGAGCTCTCAAAATTTAATTTAAGCCATTATATATGAAAATAATTTCATAAAATAACAGCAGGTTCTCTACAGTGCCATGTAAACTACAATGTATTGCAGACTAAATCACTGCGGGGAGGCGTGTGAAGCTTCTTCTTTTCTGTTCACTGCTTTGAATCTCGAACTAGAGCAATCAATCAATCGATTTGATTGAAAAAATGGGAGATTTTACCGATTTTAATAGCAATAAAATATGGGAGTGTGAAAGTATTGTTGATCATCATTCAATCTCGGGAAACGTCGAATTTCTCTGCAACAGTATAGATATGTAGAGAGAAAGGGAGAGTAAGAAAGAAAGAGAGATAGAGAGAGAAAAAGAGATAAATAGATTAATAAAAAAGAACACAAGAATTTTAAAAATGAAGTTGCTTTGAATCATATGATTAATTTGAAGATAAAGATGTGCTTACTTTTTTGATCATGAACAATTTGAATACACTTTTCATTTCATGTTTATTAAAATGAAAGCACGCAAAGTTAAACAATAGCAATTAATTATTTTTAGCTAAAATATCAATGTATTTGTTGTGAGGAAAATATTGTAAGCTGCGATGTATGCAATGACGTATGTTCTTATTTACGTGCCTCCACATTTCGACAATTGTATTTGAATTCATATGTTGAAACATGGCGTGATTTAGATGTATTTACAATAAAAATAGCCCTGTTTATAGAAGATCAAACTGAAAATGTACAGGTTGATTTCCGGTTATGGAATCCGCTTTAATGGTTGGGAAATTATAATTTATTATCCATACAATATTTTCCATTTCTAAGTAGTTAAGATTTAAAATTTTTCGAAATTAGACAGTTTCCGAAATGCACATATGTTAAACAATTGTGACTTTTCGACGGACCGGACAAATACATTATATATATATATATATATATATATATATATATATATATATATATATATATATATATATATATATTTATATATATATATATATATATATATATATATATATATATATACAAATTCATTAAATGTGGAGAGTGGCACAACTACAAAAATAGATTAATAAGATCCCATAAACATTTTCAAAGAATACACAACACATTATTTTCTGGTTTGTTAAAGACCGAAAACAAGCAGACTTATAAGCAGTAGTCAAACTTGAATGGGAGAAGGAATACATACGATGAAACGGTCAAATGGATAGTAGGCAAAAGAAATTCGCAATGTCAATTTCGGGAAGAAACCAATAGTAATTAAATAAACAAATAAAAATATACACGATTAATATTTTTAATGAAGAGGGTAAATAATTGAAAACTTACCAAATAATAAATTTTGTTTGTGTAATAATCAAATTCCTATTGAGATAAACATATTAGAATGTTTATTTCAATTGCATTTCTTTTAATGAAATATAATTATATTTAAACGTCTCAGAATGTCAATTTAGTTCCAATTTTTAATCGTTTTTCTATCACCAAACATACTAGAAATGTTTTAGAATTTGTTTACACACCAAGAATTTGAGTATTTTTTTTAAGACAAGACGACAACTTTTAACAGAATTTCGTTTCGATATTTTTTATGACTATGTAACTGTGTAGACCTAATTTCCAATTTTATATATGTTCAGACAAAGTTTACAAAGACCAAATATTTGTTTTGTTGTTTTTTTTTGTTCTTTTTTGTCGCCAACAAAAGGAGAATCGGCCTGTAAATATACCCTTGTCCGTTCATCCATCCGTATTTTCTCAATAACCACGCTGTGGAATTTTTGGAAATTTTGCACAAGCATTAAACATGATATGAGTAAAAAGTAACAGAACGGATTTTATGGGAAATCTCTAGCCGTGCCTTTCGGGTTAAAATGGCTAAAATTGATACTTTTGTGCTTATTAAAAAAATTGATGCCTTGGATTTTTATAAAATGTTCTGAAAAAGTTGGAACTAACTGATTTCTATATAATTTTGTTTGTCTATACTTCGCGATAACTCTCGCGTGTGCTAAGAAAAACACTCAATTCTAGAGACTATTTTACTATATTTGTCCAACATTTTCTATGCATGTCTATTTAGCAGTTTTGCATGGTTCTGGACTCAAATTTAAATTATGTTAAGGCCTTGGGGACTTTGGGGGCCTAATGGGAAGGACGAATGATGGATTTAGTAATTTCTTTTTTCGCATTGTGCAGAACTCATAGTTACATATCTTAAGGCCTAGAACTTCATCGTTCGTTCATTTTCACGAGAATTTGACGTCCCCTGGGGACATTTTGGGCTAAGGGGGGGGGCAATGCTGAACTTTGTCATTTTTCTGCCTCGTCCATTGTGCACTCACGGGTCCATGCATACTTCACGTGTTTTATTTAAGATTGTCTTATTCAGACGGATTTGTTAGCTATCTTGAATTTTAACCAATTTGAACTGATTTAATATTATCATATTTATATAACTACATATTTTCACACACGTGAACAAAACTATGTCCGTTTCTAAATTCCTAACAGTTACAAGAGATGAAAGAATTTTAGACAGAAATGACAACTGTCATATTTCCACGTGTTCGTGTGAAATAAGTTTTCTCTTCGAAGTACCTTATCAACAAAACTATGACGTCAGTAGATAAATCTGATTCAATAATTCTTCTTAACGAAATCCGTGAATAAGCTCTGTGTCACCCGCTCCCAGAAAAAAAATGAAAAGTGTCTATCTGAAAACTTCTACAACTTCACCTCTCTAAATACCTGCTACCAACTCATCTGATTACAACATCATAAATTACAACGTATGGTGTGCCATTGAGAAAGACATCAATCATATCGTCTGCAATATTTATGCAAGCGATACCACTTGTCTATGGCAACACTTCAAAGGCCAGTTATGACCAATATCTCTCCCCTCTCTCTCTCTCTCTCTCTCTATATATATATATATATATATATATATATATATATATATCACTTCTGATCTTGAGCACGTAGCGCAATAGGGAAAAGGTGGCTGGTCAATTTTAAATACAAGGTTTTTTCATTCCACTATCAACGACCTGACTCCTATCTGGCCCCAACTGAAACGAATGACTGTTGTCTTGAGGAAGCAGCATATTTTGACAAGCTTCTGAAACTGACTTTCATTTCTAATCTGAAATTGAACATGCACATCAAACCAGTTCCCAAGATATCCCCGAAAAATGGTTGGATCATTCTATTGCTCCAGTAGATATCTCCCTGTATAAGAACTATGCACGTCTTTGTTTCATTTTTTACAAGGCCCGAAGATACAGATGGGGAGAAATTGTTGATAGCGGTTGTAGCTAGTCGAATGTTTTTGTGACAGTTTGGCAAGAGGAGACAATAAATTGGAACTCAGACAAACACTTGCTAATGCGAATAATGATTGAGCAGAGCTCGTAACATCTCTTCTGTGGGGGAAAGTTGCAGGAAGAGAAAAGGGCATCAACTACTAGTTTTTGAAGTAAGTTTTGAACTCTATCAAAGCAAAATAAGGCACCTCAAAAAAAAACTCCTACCCAGATTTGGCAACAATACTCACTTTTAGGACGTACTTGGCTCTTATACAAATAGAGGATTGCATAACAGTGAAGTTCCAACTGAAACGGTAGAATAATCTATGTTTCCAGCGATTCTGGCAACTGATTTGATGTATGTGTTCCATTTTAGATCAGGAGTGAAAGTAAGTGCCAGAGGTTTGTCAGGAAATGCTGCTTCCTCAAGGCGAGAGTTATTCATTTCAATTGGGATCAGATAGATGTCGGAGAGAAGATTAATTTTCCACGCATTAAAATTAACCAGCCACTTTTTACTCCTTTGCATACGTGCTCAAGATAAGAAGAGAGAGAATCAGAAAGATCTTGGTCATTGCCGACTTTTGAAGTGATGCCACAGATTGTGGTTTCATCTGCATAAATGTCTGCGAATTATCTAACAATGTGAGTTTGGAGATCATTGATTAAGATCAAGAAGAGAATTGGATCCTGGATGGAACCTGGAGGAAGCCATCATTGATACTAGGAGCATCTGATGTTTGCTCCTCAATGAAATATAAAGAAACTGGATTTTCTAATTTAGAGGACATTTCCGTATCTGTAAATATTGTAAAGAAGACCTTTATGCCATACCTATAAAAATCTTTGATTATGTAAAGAGCTATTGCTCCAGAAACAAAGCCATTGTCGAGGGATTCACTAATCCTGTGTGTTAGCACATCAGTTGTAGATGTATCAGAACGGAAACGATATTTGATGTCAGTAAGAAGGTTGTTTGTGCTGCATAGCAAACAGGATCTTGAACAGAAGCGTACGTTCTATCCCAACTATCATCAATGGACCTGAGGTAATCTCGTCAGCATCAGACAAGGCCAAACTATTTGCCAAGAACTTTGCAGCTAATTCTACCCTATGCGACAAAGGCCATCAACTCCCCGTATTTCCTCCTATAATAGACAACCCGCTATGCAACATACAGGTATCTGTGCGTGAGGTCGCCAAGCTAATCAAGAACCTTGATTCCAGTAAAGCAACTAGCCCTGATGGCATTCCAGTTATAGTACTGACAAATCTCGAACCAGAACTTGCCCCCATACTTACAAAACTGTTTAAGCGTTGCCTTAAGGAGAAGTGCTTTCCAACACCCTGGAAAACCTCATCAGTATGCCCTGTATTTAAGAATTCAGGTGAAAAGTCATCTCCGTCTCAGTACAGACCAATAAGTCTCCTGTGTGCCATGGTATATAGAGAAGTAGTCAACCACCTCAACAGAGACAACCTTCTTAGTGACATGCAATATGGTTTCCGCTCTGCAAGATCTACAGCAAATGTGCTAACGGTTATATATATATATAAGATTAGTGAATCTCTTGACAAAGGTTTCCTTTCCAGGGCAATTGCTCTTCACATATCGAAGGCCTTCGATAAGGTATGGCATAAGGGCCTGCTTCACAAGATTTCCAGCTACGGTATTACTGGAAATGTTTTCTCAATCATTAAATCATTTCTCTCCGATAGGCTCATAAGAGTTGTGGTTGATGGGCAGAAATCAGAGGCCCACAGTATTAATGCTGGAGTCCCCCAGGGGTCCATCCTTGGCCCAACTCTCTTCCTGCTCTACATCAATGATCTCCCAAAACACATACTTACATCATTCGTTGACATCTATGCAGATGACACGACCATCTGTGGCAGCACATCAAAGGCTGTAAATGACAAAGTTCTCTCTAATTCTCTCGCCTCTGAATTTGAGCACGTGGTACAGTGGGGGAAGAGGTGGCTGGTCACTTTTAATGCATCCAAAACCAAGCTTCTATCTTTACATCATCAACGCTCTGGCATCAATTGAAATGGGTGGCTCTCATCTTGGGGAGGCTCCATGTTTTGACAAGCTTATGGGTTTGACCTTTACTCCTGATCTGAAATGGAACACGTACATCAGGTCTGTTGCCAAGGACGCTAGGAAAATGGTGGGATCTTTCTACCGCTCCAGAAGATATCTCACTACTAATGCAATTCTCTATCTGTATAAAAGCCAAGTACGTCCAAGGATAGAGTACTGCTGCCACATCTGGACAGGAGCCGCTAAAAACAGCCTATCCTGCCTTGACAGAGTACAAAATAGACTTCGTGGTTTAGTGGGGGATGCCCTTTTCTCCTCCCTGCAACCTCTCTCCCACAGAAAAGACGTTGCGAGCCTGTCTTTGTTTTATCGTTATTTCCATGACAAGTGATCGTCTGAGCTCCAATTTCTCGTCCCCCCCTCGCCAATCTTTCACGAGAAACACCCGTATGGCTGAAACTACTGTCAATAATTTTCCACACTCTTTATCTGTGCCTTAATCCGAACGTAAATTCCATGAACAAAGCTTCTTTCTTAGAACTGCACGCCAGTGGAACTCTCTGCCGCTTGCCTGTTTTCCACCTGACTACAACTTGGACGTCTTCAATCCAATATAAACAAACTCCTGACAAACCGCCCCCTTAAGTAAGACACTCTATCTAACCACCCAATACTAATGATTACTACAATACTATCTCATTGATTACTGTACACGCAATAACCCTTATCCCTGAGTGGCCTCCGGGCCTTGATAAGTGGTGACCCCCATGTAAAAAAAAAACACCCGTCTGGCTGAAACTACTGTGAATAATTTTCCCCACTCTTTATCTGTGCCTAAATCCAAACGTAGATTCCATGAGCAGAACTTCTTTCTCAGAAGTGCACGACTGTGGAACTCTCTTCCGTTTGCCTGTTTCTCACCTGACTACAACTTGGATGTCTTGAAGTCCAACATAAACAAATTCCTGACAAACCGTCCCCTTAAGTAAGACACTCTATCAAATCTCCAATACTAATGATTACTACAATACTATCTCATTGATTACTGTACATGCAATAACCCTTATCCCTGAGTGGCCTCCGGGCCTTGATAAGTGGTGACCCCCATGTAAAAAAAAGAAGGTGTTGACGACTTCTCGATTTATCACAGAGACTCATGACACACAGGAAACTGATTGATCTGTACTGAGAGGCAGATGACCAATCTCTTGAATTCTTAAATAGGGGGCAGTTCCCAACAAAGCTTCTTTAATAAAAATGCATGCCGTGAAACTCTGCTTCGTCTGCCGTCTACAATATAAACAAATAATTTTGAGCTATCTTCGTAAATAATCAAATTAAATCCTATTCCCACACTAACTATTCCTACACTAACGATTACTATGTTATTGTTCGGATGACCCATTTACAGTCGAGTGGATTCAGTGCCTTGATAAGCAATGAAACCCTTGTAAAAAACACTAGGAAGTTACTGAGTGTAAATGAGTATTCAGGGACTTCTCAAATAATACTACAGACATCTCGTCTCGGGTCATAATCTAGTCTGGAGGGAATGTTGGAGATTCTAGGCATTATAATCTAATCAGTTTTATTTAGCAAAAAGTCGTCTAAATTACACACTTAAAAGATTAAGAATACATCATTTATTGATCAAACGATGATTTTTTGATTTCTTTCGTTTCTACAATTATTAAATTTCTGTCCAACACAATCATTTGGAAAAATTACACATATTGTTAGTTGGGCGATGTCCTTTTCTCTGCGCTGCTTACTCTTTCTCACAGATAAGACGTTGCAAGCTTATTTCTGCTCTATTGTTATCTCATGGCAGACGCTCGACAGAACTACAGTTTACTGTCCCCCTCGTGAAACATTCACCGCAACAGCTCGCCTAGCTACAACCACTATCATCAATTTACTGTACACGCTGTCTGTGCCTAAAGCTAAACGAAAATTCCATATGCAAGTTTTTTTCCCAGAACTGACTGATAGTAGAATACCCCGAAACTGCTTTCCAGCTGGCTATGACAAGGTCATTTTCAAGTCCAACATAAAAAAGTTGCTGCTGAACCATCTCCTTGAATAATTAAATTTTACTAAATTTACACTTTCGCCGATTATCACGTCTCATTAATCCGTATTCTCGAATTACTTCTGGGTCTTGATAAACTATGGTATAAAAAGTAAAAAGTAAATAAGTGCTCATATATTTATATATATTTATTCATATATTTATATATATTTATTCATATATTTATATATATTTATTCATATATTTATATATATTTATTCATATATTTATATATATTTATTTATATATTTATATATATTTATTCATATATTTATATATATTTATTCATATATTTATATTTATTTATTCATATATTTATATTTATTTATTCATATATTTATATATATTTATTCATATATTTATATATATTTATTCATATATTTATATATATTTATTTATATATTTATATATATTTATTCATATATTTATATATACTTATTCATATATCTATATATATTTATTCATATATTTATATATATTTATTCATATATTTATATATATTTATTCATATATTTATATATATTTATTTATATATTTATATATATTTATTCATATATTTATATATATTTATTCATATATCTATATATATTTATTCATATATTTATATATATTTATTCATATATTTATATATATTTATTCATATATTTATATATATTTATTCATATATTTATATATATTTATTCATATATCTATATATATTTATTCATATATTTATATATATTTATTCATATATTTATATATATTTATTCATATATTTATATATATTTATTCATATATTTATATATATTTATTCATATATATATATATATTTATTTATATATTTATATATATTTATTCATATATTTATATATATTTATTCATATATCTATATATATTTATTCATATATTTATATATATTTATTCATATATTTATATATATTTATTCATATATTTATATATATTTATTCATATATTTATATATATTTATTCATATATCTATTTATATTTATTCATATATTTATATATATTTATTCATATATTTATATATATTTATTCATATATTTATATATATTTATTCATATATTTTTATATATTTATTCATATATCTATATATATTTATTCATATATTTATATATATTTATTCATATATCTATATATATTTATTCATATATTTATATATATTTATTCATATATTTATATATATTTATTCATATATTTATATATATTTATTCATATATTTATATATATTTATTCATATATCTATATATATTTATTCATATATTTATATATATTTATTCATATATTAATATATATTTATTCATATATTTATTTATATTTATTCATATATTTATATATATTTATTCATACATTTATATATATTTATTCATATATTTATATATATTTATTTATATATTTATATATATTTATTCATATATTTATATATATTTATTCATATATTTATATATATATTTATTCATACAGTTATATATATTTATTCATACAGTTATATATATTTATTCATATATCTATATATATTTATTCATATATTTATATATATTTATTCATATATTTATATATATATTTATTCATATATTTATATATATTTATTCATACAGTTATATATATTTATTCATATATTTATATATATTAATTCATATATTTATATATATTTATTCATACATTTATATATATTTATTCATATATTTATATATATTTATTCATATATCTATATATATTTATTCATATATTTATATATATTTATTCATATATTTATATATATTTATTCATATATTTATATATATTTATTAATATATTTATATATATTTATTCATATATCTATATATATTTATTCATATATTTATATATATTTATTCATATATTTTTATATAATTATTCATATATGTATATATATTTATTCATATATCTATATATATTAATTCATATATTTATATATATTTATTCATATATTTATATATATTTATTCATATATTTATATATATTTATTCATATGTTTATATATATTTATTCATATATTTATATATATTTATTCATATATTTATATATATTTATTCATATATTTATATATATTTATTCATATATTTATATATATTTATTTATATATTTATATATATTTATTCATATATTTATATATATTTATTCATATATCTATATATATTTATTCATATATTTATATATATTTTTTCATATATTTATATATATTTATTCATATATTTATATATATATATTCATATATTTATATATATTTATTCATATATCTATTTATATTTATTCATATATTTATATATATTTATTCATATATTTATATATATTTAATCATATATTTATATATATTTATTCATATATTTATATATATTTATTCATATATCTATATATATTTATTCATATATTTATATATATTTATTCATATATCTATATATATTTATTCATATATTTATATATATTTATTCATATATTTATATATATTTATTCATATATTTATATATATTTATTCATATATTTATATATATTTATTCATATATCTATATATATTTATTCATATATTTATATATATTTATTCATATATTTATATATATTTATTCATATATTTATTTATATTTATTCATATATTTATATATATTTATTCATACATTTATATATATTTATTCATATATTTATATATATTTATTTATATATTTATATATATTTATTCATATATTTATATATATTTATTCATATATTTATATATATTTATTCATACAGTTATATATATTTTTTCATACAGTTATATATATTTATTCATATATCTATATATATTTATTCATATATTTATATATATTTATTCATTTATTTATATATATTTATTCATATATTTATATATATTTATTCATACAGTTATATATATTTATTCATATATTTATATATATTTATTCATATATCTATTTATATTTATTCATATATTTATATATATTTATTCATATATTTATATATATTTATTCATATATTTATATATATTTATTCATATATTTATATATATTTATTCATATATCTATATATATTTATTCATATATTTATATATATTTATTCATATATTTTTATATAATTATTCATATATGTATATATATTTATTCATATATCTATATATATTAATTCATATATTTATATATATTTATTCATATATTTATATATATTTATTCATATATTTATATATATTTATTCATATGTTTATATATATTTATTCATATATTTATATATATTTATTCATATATTTATATATATTTATTCATATATTTATATATATTTATTCATATATTTATATATATTTATTTATATATTTATATATATTTATTCATATATTTATATATATTTATTCATATATCTATATATATTTATTCATATATTTATATATATTTTTTCATATATTTATATATATTTATTCATATATTTATATATATATATTCATATATTTATATATATTTATTCATATATCTATTTATATTTATTCATATATTTATATATATTTATTCATATATTTATATATATTTAATCATATATTTATATATATTTATTCATATATTTATATATATTTATTCATATATCTATATATATTTATTCATATATTTATATATATTTATTCATATATCTATATATATTTATTCATATATTTATATATATTTATTCATATATTTATATATATTTATTCATATATTTATATATATTTATTCATATATTTATATATATTTATTCATATATCTATATATATTTATTCATATATTTATATATATTTATTCATATATTTATATATATTTATTCATATATTTATTTATATTTATTCATATATTTATATATATTTATTCATACATTTATATATATTTATTCATATATTTATATATATTTATTTATATATTTATATATATTTATTCATATATTTATATATATTTATTCATATATTTATATATATTTATTCATACAGTTATATATATTTTTTCATACAGTTATATATATTTATTCATATATCTATATATATTTATTCATATATTTATATATATTTATTCATTTATTTATATATATTTATTCATATATTTATATATATTTATTCATACAGTTATATATATTTATTCATATATTTATATATATTTATTCATATATTTATATATATTTATTCATACATTTATATATATTTATTCATATATTTATATATATTTATTCATATATCTATATATAATTATTCATATATTCATATATATAACTTCATATATTTACAATCCGTTTGCGTAATAATGTTACTTACAAGAAGTTTGCTTAAAGGTGAGATGAGATTCTATGTAGTGGTCGGCAAGGGCAGCAGTTGAGGCATCTATAATTATTTAACCGGCTGTTTTAATAACGTCTGTTCGTATCCCGTTGATTTTACTTTGGTAGAAGCTACTTTGGAAAAATATAAAGCAAATCAATTGTATCCTTCCAGCACTGGCGCCAATTGATATTGCTGTAACTATTACACTAACCAATTACGAGGACAAAAATTAATGCCTGCATGCAACGAAACAATTTGTTGCAATTTAAAGTTTCTCGATGCAGAAGGTCGTGAAAGATGTTCGACATGAAGAAATGCATTTGTCTTTTATTTCTGTTTACATCGAGTTCTGTTTTAAGTTGCCGTTCTACGTCCACTATCAATTTAGGTCAGAATAAAACCTGACATATATGTTCATAACTGAATAGAATCAATCCAATAGCATTAAAACTCACATTAGGATGTTTCCATGGTCTGAGATAAGAGCCATTAGGCCGATTGGACAACCGTTTATTTTTAGTGCTTGGTAGCATTTTTTATAGATTAGTTTTTATGACAAAATGGTGTTTAAAAATTCCTTGTAAACGGTTATTTACAAACCGAGATTAAATGAATCTTACTTATATATAAAGTAAAGTGAATTTAGGCAGTATAATTATCAAAAAGTGTGCAAAAATTAGTAAACAACAAAAAATATTACCAAACGCAAAAAGTGCGTTCCTACTCATTGGTCTCTATTTTTTTATCGTTTTGTTTTTCTGGAATGGAGCAGTCTACATGATGTCAGCACTTTCAGACACTATAGCCTAAGCAATTTATAGATATTAACCTTCGTTTTAGTGTAATTGTTTGTATCACTCTTGCACTTTGTTCATCGGGTATATTCGCCAGGTAATTTGGAAATTCGTTTTCATAAGTTTTTTCTCATCTGATTACCGGAATAAAAGATATCTTTCTACGATTTTTTTTCATTTCGTACATACTACGTTTGAACTACGAAGGAAACTTTCAAAAAATCATTAAAAGTACAGAAAATTGTTTTAGCTCACATTTCAGCTTTATTTTTTATTTTTGTCTATAAATATAATAACAGTGATGACTGTAGATGTCACTGTTTTTTATTTAGTTTAATGCTGTTTTCATAATATAATTTTCATGAATTAGTAAACATAGTATTTTAAAATTCAAATATAATAGCTCCTGCCTCAAACCAGACTTCTTTTTTCCTCCCTTTTCTACCAAAAGTGCGGAAGGCAGTTTGAAATATTGTCTCTCGGATATGGTTCCATCTCGATGTGGAACTGTCCGTTGGGCAATCCACAAGGGCTTCGTCGATGGCTCTGGCAAAACGCTTTGTCGTGGCGGTATTGATGCGTGGACGGGGCTTCTGCTTGGAGCGGTGGACATGTTGGGGAGGACACGCAATTTGCTGGCGACCAGAGACTTATCTGTATCAAAATCGACGCTGTAGAAAGTACAAGTGACAAACACTTGGTTTAGGAGAGATCTACGAGTGATGACTAGATCCAATTTATGCCAATGGCGGGATCTGAGATGTATCTATGACATTCCGAGGTGGGGTTTGGTGGGGAAGAAGGTGTTGGTGAGGCAGAGGTCGTAGAATTACCAGAGCTTAAGGGGACGCTGGCCGTTTTCATTTGCTTGCCAACACCAAAATGGGCCATGCATCGGGGCCAGGTGGCGTAGTCTACTCCCACCCGGGCATTGAAATCACTGAGCAGGAATAGATGCTCCTCTAGAGGGGTTTGCTGTATCTTTGCCCCCAGTTCCTCATAGAACAGGTCCTTAGCCTCAGCTGAAGAGCAGAGTGTAGGGCATAGACGCTAAAAATTGAGATTGCTCCAGAGGAAGTGGTGAGTCGAAAAGAGAGGAATCTTGGTGTACCGAAAGTAGGTACTTCAATGGCTTGTAAGAGTGAGTTGCGAGCGTCAAAATCGATACCGAAGAGTCGGTGCTCATGTGTTTCCTGTCTCTGCTAGAAGAAGGTGTAGTCTCTCTCCCTGGGATTGTCGTCGCCGGGGAGTTGTGTTTCCTGCAGCCCTGCTATGTCAATGTTTAGTTTCCTCAATTCGCGGTGTATGACGGCAGTTTTCCTGGTGTCGCCAATCTTTCGTAGGTCGTCAGACAAGCCAATACACATTGTTCTGACGTTCTACGTTACCAGATTCAGCACTGGTGGCTTTTGTTTTTCGTTTTTTAATGGTGCTAGGTTACAGACCGCTTTTCGGGTTTGGCCTATACTCCGGGTACCCTTTAGAGTAGACGGAACGTTGCGAGCCTTATTGGCTGGGGGCTGCCCAGCTTTGAGGCAGGTGGTAGCTAGCCAGATGGGATCATAGATCCCTCCCATTAACAGGATTCGACCCCAGACGTCCGTGCTGACGCCAATAAGCTACGGACTTTTAACCGGTAACTGTCACTTCCCGTGTTGTGCTGCCACAATACGACACTGGAGTGACCTCTCCAGGACGCAGGCCTGGACGAAAAGCTATGGAGGACCTGGGATGCCCAATTTATCAGGACCCCCCTCTCTAACCTTACTTGCGGGATTCAACGGAAAGGCAAGTCAATACAGTTGGCGCCAGCTTCGCTGCAGGACTTGCCGGAAGGTCTTTGCAATACAAGGATTTACCCCCTTCGGGGCTCCACTCCGGACTTTTCAGTCGCGGTTTTAGTTCCTTAGGTTTTTCTGTATTGAGGTAATCCATAGGGCAGCGGAAGTTTGAAATCAGGGTTTTCCTTACCCTAGACAAGCTACCTTTGTAGGTTGACGAGCCTCATCTACCCGAAGCGACTAGCGCCCTTTGCTCTTGCTATTGTCAGTAAGAGCAGTTTCGCCACGCGCTAGGTGTATCAGAATTTTTGTAGGAATTTTTGACACCCCTAACACGAAACTGCGAATAAAATATAAAAAAACTCGTAATTTCTCGTTTAAAAGTAGGTTGTTTATTTTCTTTATGGATTATACTTCCGAAATAAACTATTAAAGTTGTTTTAAAAGTAATAGAAATATTTTTTTTTATTTTTTAAAAAACAGTAATGAATTTTACGAACTCAATATTTTTCAATTTTTAAACTTTAAAAATCTATCAGAATTTTTCTATCGATTCTATTTTTACGATATTTTCAGGGTCAATGTGAAATGTTATGCTCTTCCCAATAAACTGAATACAATATTTTAGACAAACGTTTTTTTTTTTTTTTTTTGCAAATTCACGCCCCCATCTTCAAGTGTCTATTAAAAAGTAAATAATTAATTTACTCACCAAAGTTTTATATATCACAAATTGAAGAGAAAAGGTCAATAAATAATATATTCAAATTTAAAACAAAAAAAGTAGTGTTTTTTAGAAATTTACCTGCAAAGTTCAAAGTTTAAAACCTTTTTTTAAACCACGTTGTTTGTTTTTTCTTTTGTTTTTTTTTAAATGAAACCTTGGTCCTTGCTCCTTTAATTGTAACAAAAATTAGGGCTTGAATTACATTTTTCGAGTAGTTATAAGCTTGGAAAGACAGGGGCTCGAATAATGCACGCCTCCCATTTTAAAATGTCTATTAAAAAGTAAATAATTAATTTACTCACCAAAGTGTTGTATATCACAAATTGAAGATAAAAGATCAATAAATAATTTATTCAAATTTAAAACAAAAAAGTAGTGTTTTGTTTAGAAATTTAGCTGTAAAGTCCGAAGTTTAAAACCTTTTTTTTAAAAAAACACGTTGTTTTGGGCGTTTTTTTTTGGGGGGGGTAATGAAACCTTGGTCCTTGCTCCTTTAATTGATAAAATAATTAGGGATTGAATTACATTTTTCGATGAGTTATAAGCTTAGAAAGACGGGGTGGAATTATTAAATATTTTTCACGAAATTTCTGACACACCTAGCCACGCGCAAGCCAGGAGTTGGACTTGTTGTCAGAGACTATTTGATACGCACACCTTTTGGGAGCACTTTATAATCAATGGGAGCTTGTCCCCAAAGACACTCCCGGCTACGACTACCTTTGAAACCTATTTATTTAGATGTATTACAAAATAATTCGTATAAGATCATAGAATTAAATCAGTAATTACTTAAACCATTTGCATATTATATTAAAAGTCTTCACATGCTTATAAGCAAAATTTCGCAACTCATCACTTTCTTAAGCAAGTGTTTGAAATATCCGGAGCGCCATGACAGTCCGAACTCATATCTGGCCAGCCCATATATTTGTGACCATCCGCTAGATTTTTCTTGAATTAAATTTTCTATGATTCTTTTATGATAGTCCGGGAACCACTTTTTCGAATTACGTTGTTGTAATTCAGTAAAATTATGCTATTTTTTTCTAATATCTGCATTTCTTAGTCTATCTTGAAAATTTATTCTAAAAAAAGCGCTTAAACATTTTATTTAAGACATAGAGTTTTCTCTCATGAAATCATGTAATTGAATATAAGTACATTTACGTGTTTGTATGCAAACTAGGTTATACCTACCTCTCCACTCGTTTCGCTACCGCATTTGGATAACTCATTTGCTATTTTTACTTAGTTTCTATCGCTTAAATCTAGTAAGATGAAATTATTTGAAAACTTTCGTGGAAATAGTACGTTACTTACTACTTGTACGAGTGAGTGACTACTATAATGTGATTACTTATTGTCTTTTTTTATTAGTATTATTGGCAGAAAACATGCACAATTCTAAATAGGAGTTTACTCACATTTTTTAAACATCTCGTAAAATTCATTTGAAATTTTAAAAACTTGAAAATCATTTTTCTTTTCTTTTTTCTAAAAATACAGAAATGATTTTAATCATAAAAAGTCGTTTTAATATTATTTCGTTTTCTAAAATTTCAAATCAATTTGATTTATCTAAGCCGTAATTTCTCTAATTTGACTAATCTCACTTTTTTCTTCACTGTAACCTCTCTCTCCCCCAGCCGTGATGTTGCTAGTTTCAATATTATTCTATAAAGACTTTTATGGTATGTGTTCTTCAGAATTGTCTGATCTATTACGTGCAGTTTTTGTTTCAACTTGTTTGATTTGTTTCAAGTCCAGTAACCTCCATCAATTCCATGTTTTAATACTTCATTTCAATAGAACTTCTTATTTGAGAGATTGCAAGGTTGTAGCACCTCTTCCTGCTCACTGTTTTCCTTCTACCTACAGCCTTGCTCTTTTTAATTTTTTTTTAACTCAATAGGCCCATCCTCTCTTTGCGATTATCATCTTCCGTTCTTGTAAAGCCCTTTACATCAAGTAGCATTATGCCTTGCCCCGAGCTATTTTCATAAAAAAAACGTATTTGTATTTCGATGGAAGCATTCTGATTTTAATAATCTTCTTGATTCGTTTAAGCAAAACACCCACTATAATTCTGAAAACGATTTGTCATCATCGGCCAATATCTACTTGGTGCAGATCACAATGAACGAATCAAGGACTGTTCTTTATTGCTGCAGATTTGTAGCTCTCCATCAACATGCAAGGACCGGCTTTTAAATGCAGCCTAAGCACACTGTGTTTGAAACTGATTGGCTACTTAAGTACTGGTCAGGTTTAACAGATTAACTTCGGTAATCTCATAGTAACCGTCATTATAGCCATATGAGTTGTACTGTGATGTTACAAAATATTATACGAGTACATCTTAAAATTAATTGAGTTCGCCACAATTACTTGAAGTGGTGATAGTGAAATGAATTTCTACTATGAATGTTTTATCAGGGAACGGGCACATAGTGGAGCTTAGTCGAACGTCCACTATCCCAACAATGATAAAAATGATTTTGAGTTGGTACGAACCTTTCTGGAAACCTGGTATAATATGGTTGAAGGAAGATAGAAGAAATGAAAGATGAAAATACACAAATATAACAACTAAATGGTCGACGAAACGAATACATTTGTTTATGCGTCTATAGAAAGGGAAGAACAAAAACAAGAACTGGCATTCTGAAAATGGTTCTATTTAATGTTAATGCTGGAAATTCTCTATGAAACGATTGACCGACGGACAGAGACATTTATAGAAAGATAAGGACGCCTCGAAAAAGTAAAGAAACAATCATGAGCGAATTAGGAGTTTAGGAAAGAAAAACAAATAACGAATAAAGCCAAACTCAATGCAAACATTACAATTCTTGTAAACAAGCCAAGGAAAACATTTAAACGAAGCCAGTCAGTCTTTCTGAAGCCATTATTTCGAATAAAATGAATTATTCTTTCAAATTGAAACCTCATCGAATGTTTCGCTTTCTTTATTCGTTTATTTTTTTCTTTCGAATAACAATTTTCGATAAGGAATTAAAAAGGGTAAATTGCAGTTGAATCTAACAAGAGAAAATGCGCTTAATTAAATCAAAAACAATTTTCTCCGATTTTTTCAAAATGGCGATTCTGCCTCAATTTTGTTTGAAATAAACCCAAAATAATTTCAGAAGGAAAAATAATGAAAATAGAAATTACATAGAATCTGGTTTACTGCATGCATTTCATTGTTGCCACAAACATTTTTTTCTCATTTTTAACAATTTTCCATTTCGACAATTAACTTTTTCAGCATTGGCGTTTGCGTAATTTTCTCTTCAGAGTTTCTTTATATATAAATACCATCGCGGCATATTTTCAACTATCTTGTAAACCTCGCGTTGCCCGTATATCTATTTATATCAAGTTAAGTATGTATATAAGATTATTTATCTGTATATACAGGGTCCAATCCTAAACTAATTAACTGCTCATTATAAATTTTGGAACACGAATGTTAAGCGATATGTGGGTCAGATTTATGTTACCTAGTTTTATACAAAAGTGATAGAGTGTCAAAGCTCCCCGTAAATTATTATATATTTGGTAAAATTGTAACAAAAACTAAAATACATCAATTATTAAATATTTTTCACATTTTGGTTTGTTTCAAGCTTTTATAGGATGTTAGGAAACATAATATCGACTCAATTTCACGTTTGTAATTCTAATATTTCAGATTAGCATTAGACTTGATCTATATTAATTAGATACAAATCAAAAAAGACTTTTGTCAACATGTTCTCTAAGATCTATTAAGCTTCAGCCTTCATTTATTTCCCATTGGATTATATACATTATAATATAAGACAAACGAGCAAAATATTAAGAACTTCGGTTAGTTTCGAATGAACCAATTTCGTTGGTTCAATATGCGTAACCCAACTCATCTTTTGTTTAGCAATATGATAAAAGATGTTTTATTTTCTCGGGTTAATATTATATAATTTTTTATTTTACTTAACAGCCTAACATCACGAGTGCATTAACATATTTCATCAGCGCACAAGCAGAAATACCCAGCGTATACAATCAATAGTAAGTTTTTGTTAAGACAGGTACGCGTTCAAATGAATGTGTCTGTTGCCCGGTAGTAGCACCCCCCCCCCTGCGTAAAAACTAAAGTACGGTTGCTGTTGTTGTTGTTGTTGTTGTTGTTGTCGTCGTCCAACCACCAACCTCCTGGTGTTAAAAACGGTTTTCGGAATGGACACCCCCAACCTTCCTATGTTAAGAAAGGTTTTCGGAATTGACACTACATTTTGTGAATGCGGGTGGGGTTGTCCAAACGTTTGCCTGGAATGTAAATTTGATAATCGCTGTCAGGATTCCCACGCGCAAATACTTTGAACGAACAAAGAAAATGGTGGTTGCTTGTCTATCAAACCGTGCGTACTAATCTGGCGGGCAGGGTATGATTTCAGGGGATGGTATATTTTTTGGTAAGACTGAAGTCTAGGTGGCAAAATACTCTCAAATCCTGTATCACTTAAAACGGACTAAATTCTTGTAGTCATCTGTACGTTAGTAGGTAAACATGTAAACGGTATTGGAAAAAAGAAACACATTAAACATAATGTTTTTTAAATAACAAACAAGTATTATTTATTTTAAACAATATGTACAGAATTTTGTTTATATTATCTATATATCTATCAACGTGAACATGTCTGTGTGTCTGTCTGTGTGTCTGTCTGTGTGTCGGTATGTCTGTCTGTCTGTGTACATTTCCCTACGCAACAACTCTGTAAATATTTAGTTTACAAACTCGAAATTTGATATACAGGGTACTGAGATTTAGGAAAATCTATGTGATCGGTTTTCGGCCAGAAATTTGGCTGTTAAGGGGTCCAAGTTTACCGATTTGACCTTTGAGAACTCTACCAAACTCTTCCGCCAATTTTGGGTCTAAACACTTGAAATTTTAGATATAGGTTCCTTGGACAGGGATCTAACTAAATCACTTGATTTGAACCCAAAAAGTAAATGTTAAAAGGTCAAAAAAGGAATCAAATTTAAAAAAAAAATTACCTCTGCGGTTTCTACCAAATTACTCAGACAATTTCTGGTCTAAACAATTTAAATTTTACATAAAGGGTATTCAGAGATAGGGCAAGCTTTTTCATCGCTTTGGGTCGAAAATTTTTAGTTACCAATATATAAATGTATGTATGTATCTTTGCATGTCTGCCTAAAACTTTTGACACAGGCGACGGATTTTATCAAGATCAGTATCGTTTTAAAGTTGAACCTTTGATACGACAAATATCGATAAATTGGCTAAAAACATTAATATCTTCACCTTCAACAAGGCACTTTTATACGGGGGGGGGCACTTTTTCGCCGATATTTTTAAAAGTTATCCTCTCCTTTAGATTGTCTTGCCTTAATTTGAAAAAATGTCGCTTCCAGTTTGGCGGTGGTCGTAACAGCGGACATAAGTTTTTACCCCGTTCTTTTTCTCCTTCACGGTACGGGTTCGAGCCTGCCTTCTTACTACCACTTTTCTTTTTTTGCTTTTTTTTGTTCAACAGACGCTTCCAAACACCCGGGCAACGCCGGGTTGAAATGCTAATAAACAATATAAATATAACAGTTTATAATTTGAAACAATGTACACGTTTTTAAATATTTATTTTAGAAAACAGAAGTAGAAATTTTATTTATTTTTTAAACAAATATTGTTCACAGCAAGTTAATTAGGTTAGTGACCTATTTGCGTTCACATCTATTGTAAAGTATTTAAAGTGCACAAAAGTAGTGTTCAATATAAAGATATATTAGAAAACATAAAATGTCATAAAATGATAAAATAATTTTAGATTTACTTTGAATTCCGATATTTCGCTAAGTAAAAATTAGACCCAGCAGGGTTTTATGTCCAGTCTATATTTTTTCTTCATTTTGTTGTTATAAAAAAGGAGGTAATTCATTTTTCAATATATATAAATCAAAGCAAATTGCAATTGTATTTTCCTTTGTGACCTATTTGCGTTTGAAAATAGAAACAAAACATTTAATATTAGTTATTACTCGTGCGGGCCCTCAAAAAATGTAAAAAATATTTAAGCAACCACCTATAAAAAATGAACATAGCATCGAGTCCCCTTTCGAGCGCAAAACCCCCGCAGTTTCCAGGCTCGAACGTATAACGCTAACAGGAAACGGGGGTGAAAAAAACGGAAACACTTTAGTCGCCTTTGCCACGGTGAAGATCTGATGTTATAGGCCTTCGAAGTAACGCCTTTAAAACGATTGGTTTGTTTCAAGTTTTAATGATAGCAGCCGTGTATGTAAATATTTAGCATGTTCGTTTTTAAGAAGATGTGTATTCCTGAATAAGCGATTTGTTAACTCACATCCAATGTGAATAAACGGAACTGATTCAGGGAGAAATTATTTTTGCAACTGGAAAAGGAAAGGTAATGATTTGTGTATAAGTTTATCAGCCAGTTACGAAAGGTAAAGAGAGGTCGGTATATGTATAATGTGTATATTATTTCCCGTTATTGACAGGTAGCTTTATGAGGACTTTGGAATTAGAGGGAAAAGTAGTAACTACTTTATCGAAAGATGTTCGCGATCGTGATAATGTTTCTCATAGGATGGAATGTTCGATTTTATTATAACGAAAAAAAGTGTATAAACCAGCATTCTAAAGTTACATAAGATGGTGGATAATAGTTTGACATAATAAAATTTGTGGCATCTGTTACTGCAAACCTACTGTAATGTGGCCCAGATGAGAATTTCTACAATCAAGATATTATATATGGAGATTATATTGAACCCAAATATAGTAATGATTTTTAAAGGTAAAAAAATGCCTCCTGTGCCACCACCAAGAATCGGAACCAAAACGTTTAACGTATGCTTTACTTTTTCCTTTGGCGTTAATGCTTGAGCTATGAAGACATGTTTGCTGCAGGGCTAAAAATTAAAACCTGAACCAATAGCTATTACGTTACGCATGCATATTCGTAATGCTGTTGTTCGAGCCTTATCTGGCAAATTCGAATTTTTAATTTTCACACTTTTGAAACGATTTTTCCCGGCTAAAACACGAACATAAATTTTCGCATGAGTTCAAATACTCTATATATTAATTTTCATGTCTGTACATCAAAAATTGACGGAGGAGTTAAGTAGGCTATTTTTTTAAAACAAATATATAATATAGGCATACATAAATATATACAGAATTGTTTACTAGGAAGTTTTTACGCAAATATTACGCAAGTATAAATCATGTAGAATATCTGCATGAATATAATTATACGTAATAGGTAACTAAAGATGATCATCCAATAAAAAATCGAAAAAAAAACTAATTAATTAAAATAATGTTTTAAAGAATATGCAGATTAGCTAGATTTTTTTGTTAATGAATGCAATTCAACCACCCATATATAACAAAGTTGTATTTTTTTTAAATAAATAGAAAAAAGGTTTTTAATATGAATATCAATACACACAAAAAACAATTTTATAGGAGTATAGATGTATGATTATATATATTTGTTTTTAAAACTTTGCCTGCCAAACTCCTCTGTCAGTTTCCGTCTACTGACACAGAAATTTAATATAAAGAGTATTGGAACTCTTGCAAACCTTTATATTTGTGTTTTAGCAAGGAAAAATCGGTGCAAATGTGCGAAAATTACAAATTGGAATTTGTCAGTTCGATCGACGGCTTTACGAATATGCATGCGTAAGTTAATAGCTATTGGTGCATGTTTTAATTTTTAGCCGGTCAACAAACATATTTTATTGCTCGGGCATTAAGTCAGATAAACAATAAATCATAAGCTAAACGTCTTAGTTTCGATTCTCGGTGGTGGTTCACGAATCATTTTTTTTTAACTTTGTAAATCATTACCATATACATAATTATATATGTATATATATATATATATATATGGACCAATATAATATAATAATACATACGAAATCTGCATTAATCAAAATATATATTTAATATATTTAAGATATATTTAAAATATATAAAATATTTCAGCTGTGTTTAAAATATATGTAAGCGTATTTTACGAGCGGGCAATGCTGGGTGGCCTGCTCGTATATGATTCTTTGATATGATAGGAGCGCGTGTGAAATGAACGTTTCTGTTTAGAGCACAATTGAATGGTATTTGACTTTTGCACTTAAAACTTTAATTCAAGCCTTTATATATATAAATACATTTTTAAAAATCAACAGGTTCTCTACAGTGCAGCGCAGAGTACAATATATTGTGAACTATATCACTGCGGGAAAGCACGTGCGCTTCCTCCTGGTTCACCGCGCTAGATCACCAACTCGAGCAGGTAATCAATCGATTGATTCAAAAATAGGCGAGTTCTCACATTTCGATGACAATAAAAGAAGTGTGAAACATTCGTGGATCATTACTCAATCCCGGTCAACGACAAGTCATCCTGATATATATATATATATATATATATATATATATATATATATATAAATATATATATATATATATATATAAATATATATATAGATATATATATATATATATATATATATATATAGAGAGAGAGAGAGAGAGAGAGAGAGAGAGAGAGAGAAAGAGAAATATTATTGAACAGCACAGAATTATTCGGTTTTACAATTTTCCTTTTTATCTTCTCCAATCTCCGAATAGTCCTTTTTGTGTTTTTCTCGAAATTTGTATATGTTGGATCCATTTATTTCTACAATATGCCTGAGGATGATAGAAGTACTTCTGTCGAAAGCGCTCGCGATTATGGATCCAACATACACAATTTCGAGAAAAACACGAAAAGGACTATTCGGAGATTGGAGAAGATAAAAAGGAAAACTGTAAAACAGAATAATTCCGTGCCATTCAATAATATTTGTCTAAATGAGAAAATGCTGCCTAAATATACACAATATATATATATATATATATATATATATATATATATATATATATACATATATGACTCCTTATTAAATGGAAAGTTAGGTCCGTTTCTGACACACATGGTAAAGTCAAAATACCAGATTTATATTATTTTTCCTTTAATGGTGCTTTTCATTGTTATAAAAAAATTCTGGTTCAGTTTTTTTTTTCGTGGACAATTTATTTAGTATCCGTATTCAGTTGTTTCCTCTTTTAGTTTGGAAAAGAGGAACTGACGTGATTTTTACAGGTTGCGATATATTTCTGAGTGAAAAAGATATTTTCCCCCATACCATTGCTGAGGTACATTGGAATCGTCTTTTGTTTGCAATTGGTAAAAAATCAGTAAATGTTTCCGCAAAATATCAAATGTAAATGTTTATTTATAGATGATATAAAGGCGAGTCTTTCTGTCTTGTATTTACCATGAAGTTATGAATGAAATGCTTTTATTTAAAATTTTTTTAAGTTCAAGTATTTTACAGAGCGAACTTTGGGTGTGTTTAATGTAAATGTGTGTTTAAATTAAAATATTATTAAACTGTTTTGTTTATATATTTCATTTTATTTTATAAAACTTTTACGGAATATAAATTTCTTAAGTAATGTCCACACACACACACACACACACACACGCATACACACACACACACACACACACACATATATATATATATATATATACTCGTGTGTATATGTGTGCGCGCGTGCGTTCAGGATGAAAGCTGAAATATTAATACGAAATTTTTGGATGATTAACGAAAATTTCATAAATATTTCCATACATTTGAATATTCAAATCCACGCTGGAACATTTCGTTCGGTATTTTGAATTTTGAATATAAAATTATACAAGCTGATAACTTCAAAAATGATGTTCATATTTGAATTCTTAATTTCAAATCGTTTTGCTAATTTCTATCACTCACTTAGTTTCTACCGTTAATGCTAAGTAAATTAATTAAAAAATCTCTTGGAAAATTATTCTACTTAGCATTTGCATGATGGGGTGAAAACAATGAATATATTCACGTATTGGTAATCTTCCATAATATAAATCTCACCTGTCTGTTTAAGTGTATGTATGTATGTGTGTATGTATGTATGTATGTAGTGGTCAAGGTCTGGTGTGGACGTTTGTTAAAAGCACACAGATGTCTTAGCGTCTTTCTGTGCTACTTCCAGACAAATCCACCCCACGTGCACGTCGTGACCACTGCCACGCAGACGTAGCTTTGATGAATGGCAAGTGTCCTCCACTGCCTTGTGGACCAAGTTTATTTAACCAAAGGCTAAGGATGAGGTAACCCTGACAGAAACCTCCAGAGGAACTTAGGTCCTGTAAACTGGGGTTTATATGACCCACCGGCGTGTGGAATATGCTCTGGTGCCCAGCAACCCAAGTTCCAGTCATAGATCAAATGGCATGGTGGGTAGAGAGGGTTCTGTACGCCGTGGTGAAGGCAACCTCTCTAGGAGAAGGAAAACTGATAAAAAACCTGGGGTGACTGCTACATCCAATGATGTGTACTTGCTCTTCTTTTTGGATCAATGTGGCAGTTGTTTAGAGAGTGGGATTGTCTCGGTGCAAAGTCTTTCCTCGCGATAAAAAAGCCTCAAGCACAGGCATTGCTCGATATAAATTAGATACGCTTTTTACCATCTTGTCTTATTGTATCTTGATAGCAAAAAAGGCTGGCTGTAGCCTAAAACGGCAAAACATTCAATGAAGTTGGCAAATATAGTTATGAACGTAAATGGCAATAAGGGAACTGGAATTTCAAGGGCCTGGCCAGGCAGGTGTTTCAGGTCTCCATAGCCTGGTCCCGGTCGTCATCATGCTACTGCGAGGAAATATATGACAATGAACATCGGCTGTTGGAATGTGCGGACGCTGCTTGACTTGCCGTTTCAATAACAAGTCCAGAGCGTAGATCTGCTCTTGTATCTAAGGAACTTCAACGTTATGACATGGACATAGTTGCTCTGTCTGAGACCAGGCTGGCTGATGAGGGGCAGTTTTCTGAGTTGGCTGTGACCTACACCATTTTCTGGAGTGGTAGAGCGGATGGATGTAAGAGGGAATCAGGTATGGCTTTTGCTATAAAGACATCAATTCTTTCTAGCCTGGAAGAACTTCCCTGTGGTGTGAGTGACCGGATCATGACTATGAGGTTACCTCTGGTAAATGGTCGTTATACAACATTTTGAGTGTCTATGCACCCACAGAAGAAGAAAAGTTTTCTTTCTTCCTTGCTTTGTGCAGTGTAGTTAGACGCATTCCCTCTGCTGATAAGATCTTCATTCTTGGAGATTTTAATGCTAGGGTGGGAAGAGATTTTGAAACCTGGGATGTGCTGGGAAAACAAGGAGTGTGCAAGTGTAATAGCAATGGTCTGATGTTGTTGCAGTTTTGTTCAGAGATTGGTTTTAAAATCGGTAACACCGTGTTCCAGCAGAAGGACAAATACAAGATGACCTGGATGCATCCTGGTTCCAAACAATGGCACTTGATAGACTATGTGTTAGTCAGAAAACGTGAGATGAGGGATATCTGCAGTGTTCGTGTCATGCGGGGTGCAGAGTGCTGGACCGACCATCGGTTGGTCCGTGCAAAGATTAAGTGTGTTGTGAAGCCCAAGATGAGGGGACCTGGTGTGGCTATCCCAAAGCGACTTTATGTTGCCCGTCTAAGGGACAATATTGTGAGGGAGAAACTAGTTAAGGAGATGAAAGAGATTGACTGTGAAAACACTTGGCCTGCTTTTAAGGAGTCTGTCTATGAAGTATGTGAGAGAGTTTTAGGTTATTGTGAGCGTAAACATCAGGATTGGTTCAATGAGAATGATACTGAAATTCAGGCTCTGCTTGATTCAAATGCCAGGGCATTGAATGCTTATCTCGGGGATGGTTTGACGGATGGTGGGCAAGATCGATTGAGGGACAAGTTTAAGGCAATCAAGCGCGAGGTGCAGAGGAGGTTGCGAAACATGCAGGATGAATGGTGGAGGCAGAAAGCTGAGGAGATACAGCTTGTGTCGGATTCGAACAACACCAAGGTCTTATACAGCCTACTGCGTGCGGTTTACGGACCATCCAAATCACCTATCACTCCTTTTCGCTCGAGGGACGATGGGGATCTTCTTCGAGACCCTACCGACATTTTTAATAGATGGAGGGTGCATTTCAATGACCTCCTGAACAGACCTTCTTACGTTGATCAGGAGGTTGTTCGGTTGATTCCTAGCAATCCGGTCAAGGATATCTTGGCAGAGGTTCTTTTTCTCCAGGAGGTTGAAGCAGCTTTCCATAAGCTGAACAATGGAAAGTCTCCTGACCTGAATCGTTTGCATGCGGAGATCTTTAAATGTTCCGGGCCCAAGATGATGCAACGCTTAGCGGACTTGTTGCAGACTGCTTGGCGGGATGAGTGTGTTCCACAGTATTCGTCAGATGCATTGATGGTGGTGCTATAAAAGGGGAAGGATAGCAGAAATTAATGTGGAAACTATCGAGGCATCTCTTTGCTGTCAGTAATCGGTAAGGTGTTCTGTAGGATCATGCTAGACAGAATGCTGGAGCACATTGCTGACGATATTTTGCGTGAGTCGCAGTGTGGTTTCAGAAGATGTCGAGGGACAGTGGATATGATTTTGACAGCCAGGCAACTACAGGAGAAATGTATAGAACAGCAAAAGTATCTCTATCAGATGTTCATCGATTTAACCAAGGTCTTTGATACAGTCAATAGGGATGCTTTGTGGGAGATTCTGGAAAAGCTTGGCTTTCCTGACAAGTTTGTAACTATCTTAAAGCTCTTCCACGATGATATGAAGGCTGTGATCAGCTTTTGGGGAAAGCTGGCTGATCCTATCTCAGTATAAAATGGCGTTAAGCAAGGAGACATTCCATCACTCTCGCTCTTTGCGTTATATTTCACCATGGTCTTTCGGATGACATTTGGGGGTTGCTGTGATGGTGCTTATATTCGTTACCGAACTACTACATTAGGCGCTTTAACGCAAGTACAAAGGTACTCATCAACACGATCCGTGACTTGCTCTATGCAGATGACTGTGAGCTGGTGGCTCATACGGTGGCTGATATGCAGCATCTTGTGGACGCTTTTGAGGTTGCCTGCAGCGCATTGGGCCTGACTTTCAATCTAAAAAAAACTGTCGTAATGTATCAGTCTGCTCCAGGCATGCCGTACTATGAGCCATCAGTTTATATGTGTGGGTCAAGGATAGCGGTTATCACTAAGTTTGTATACTTGGGTAGCACACTGAGTATGTCTTGTACCCTGGATGATGAGGTATCGTTACAGATCAGCAGGGCAAGTGATGCCTTCGGAAAGTTGGACACGCGTTTGTGGAGCTGTCATGGAATCTTGCTGCCAACTAAGATTAAGGTTTATACCGCAAGCGTTCTCTCTGCTCTTCTCTATGGTTGTGAAACTGGGACAACATACAGGAAGCATTTGAGCCGTCTCGAGCGGTTTCACCAGATGTGTCTACGGCGAATCTTAGGTGTGGGTTGGCAAATGTATGTCAGTGATGTGGAGGTGCTTGAACGGACCCAATGTCTTAGCATTGAAGCTCACATTATCAAACATTGACTGAGATGGAGTGGGCATATGGCGAGGATGTTAGACAATCGACTTCCCAAACAACTCCTTTATGGCGATCTCGGAAGACGTCTGGCTCAAAAGCCTAAAATGAAATTCAAAGATTTTTGAGGTCCACCTTAAAAGAATTGTGAGATGGATGAAAGAACCTGTGAGAGTCTTGTTTTGGATCGTGGAGAGTGGAGAAGGACCTTGCGGGGAGGTGTGGGCAAGTTTGAGGCAGATCGAAACCAGTATGAGCGGCTTAAGCGCGATATCCGGAAAGGGGGGGTGAAACGAGCCGTGAATGAGAGTGGACGCCAAGTTGGTCTGGAGTGTGAGGTGTGCAGAAGATTATGTCTGAGCAGAGATGGGCTGATGAACCACCAGACTACTCATCGGTGCAGTGGGCCACAAAGCAGTCTTGTGTTGACAGATCTAACCTGTGTCAACTGCGACCGGACGTACAAACAGCAGGCGATTTGAAGCGGCATTTGATTATACATAGAAGAGAACATCAAGAACCTGCTGCTGGTGGCGTACATGTCTGCACAATGTGTACCAAGGAATACCAAAGTTTGACAGGGCTTAAAAGCCACCTTCGTGCGGCCTATTACTGAATGTTTTCGTGCTTCTGTATACCTTTTTTGTCCTATATCAAGTAATGACAATGTTCGAAAACGTATTTGCTGCCATCATGTATGTATGTATGTATGTATGTATGTCTGCCTAAAACTTTCGACAGAGGCGACGGATTTTCACGTGATTTGTACCGCTCTGAAGCTCGACCCTTGATTGACCCAAAACATTAATTCCTTCAAGCACAAAAAGTGATCGCTTTTTTTTTGCCGATATTTTCGAAAGTCATCCCCTTTTTTCAAATGAAAAACCTTAATTTAAAACATTCGTCACTTCCGGTTTGGTGATGGACGTCACTTTTTTATTTCGCGTTCTTTTCCTCCTTTTCAGTACGGATGTAATTCTGCCTGCCTACTACCACTTTTTTCTTTGCTCAACACGCACCTCCAAACATCCGGGCAACGCCGTTCACCCAGACTAGTAAAATCTAAAACAAGATTAGTTTTCAACTGATTCTCAATGTTCTTCACAGTTGTTCCAATTATCATGTCGTGAAAAAATATATAATGTTATTGTGTCATTTTTTAATATTATTTTGTATTATTATTTATAAAACACGTAACCAGTAAACAAAAAATGCTAGGCAGGCATGAGATTCGCACTCCAGTTTTGACATTGTCTAACCCTAACCCTAACCCTAACCCTAACCCGACGGACTTAAAGTGTTCCTTAATTGCGCAGTAACAGACATATCCCATAAATCTCGTATTTTTATTTTATAATAAGGGCTGTGACAAAGGAATATTCTTTTCATTGTTTTGACTCTCGAGTATATATCCGATACAGTTAGACACACTTAATCCACCGAGAACAACACATCACTCTATATAAAAGCATATAAGTTATGAACGAATACACACTCGAGAGTAAAAACAATGGAAAGAATATGATGTTGTCATAGCCCTACTTATAATAAAATTCCTTTCATATGAAATAACTTTGATTGAATATTCATTGTTATTACTAACCGCGTAAATGCATTTCGGACAACTTTTCCTCGATTTTATTATTAGTTTTTATTGAGAAAAGCGAGGGGTCCGAGAATATAATTCTGCCGTTTATTTTAGTCGCATTACAAAAGACAAATGCAAATGACCCGCTTCATATTAGCAAGGTTATGATTTCAGTAATTAATTGCAACGTTCCAATTGTCCTGTGAAAATTACAACGAACCCAACATACAGATAGTGTTGACAAAGAGAGCGAACATGTTGGTGATTGGATAAAAAGACACACTGACACGCAGAAATTTCGTTTTCAGGTTATATAAGACATTTACGAGAGAGCCAGTAAGATATTATAGTGAAATACATGCAATCATATGTCCGTGAGACCTCGAAAGATAAGTGGTCATAAAATCGCCCATCAGGCAAATTAAATAATCTTTCATTCGCAACACAATTTAGCTTAACAAGCTAAAAGATAATCTGCTCTCCATAAAAAAAAATCACTGTATTTCATCGACAAAGAGAATCCTTCAATTTACTGGTACACATTACTTTTAACGTTCACGCATTTATAGATGACGCTCACTCGGTGGGTTAGCTGGTTCGTTTATCGGGTAGTTAACCATTTTTCTATCGAGTACGAAATTTCATTTTCATCACTAAACGCGTAAATTGAATGGACGCAGCTAAAGCATATTAACTTCTGCAAATGTCTTTTTTTTACGTCCGTAAACGGCGCAAATGTAATAAACTGCATTCGTCTTGGGATGAATTCGTTTATTTAATTTTTCTTTTCTCTTGTTATTATTTTTTTCTTTTATTTTCCATTACCGATTTAGGGAAAATAAATTCATATCTTTTTAATAACATTTTGACGAGGTCGATAAGGAGTCTATTCAAATTATTAGGAAACTCCTCAAATAACATTCATTCCTTAATCAAATATTAATTGCGTACGAGTGGAATGTCAACTCCATATCTACATTTGCTTTCGTCTCGCTTGTCTGCTGGTTATCAGACACACACAGACACACGCTCATATGCATTCGTATTTTAAACATGATGAATTCAGAAATAAAAAGACTAGCTAACCTGTTCGAACATCGATCAACAGAGTTAAACCAAGATTAGGATTAACAGCAAAAATAACGGTTTGAGGATGATAGTGAAAGAAAGTAAACATGAATCAAATAAAAACTACATTAAGTCGTAGATTTTCTGTTTGCTTTCAAAGAAAATGTCGCAAAACTTAGTGAAAATATTTTCTAGAATCTTCAGATCCACGGAGAGAAGGTGACCATCTGAAAATGGTGAATAAGTAAACACTAAATTTGAAGTACAAGAATAAGTATTTAACAAATGTTCGACAATGGATGACTCGCGTCTATTATTCAAACCATCCGATGGTAAATAAATAGTCTGGAGATTTTTATAGGCATGTGTTGTTTTAGCTGGATATATTTTCTTTGCGACGTACTTCCGACGCAGTGCGACTTCGAGTACATTTAAATAAATAATATAATTATTATGCGTATGGAAACATTTATTAAATCGACACCAAAATTCGTCTAGTCGAAGAAATCAACACGTGTATATGAGGCAAAGAAACATTCACTATTATTTCAAAGATTTCTTGGGCAAATCTTTCATTTATATTACGTAGCCAAAATAGAAAAGTTTAAATAGGAAATCTGTCAAAAGTTTTTGTTTGATAGAAATTCGGAATGTTAGTTTGATAGTAGATTCACCAATATCTTTAATTTTTTCCAAATCTATATGAATAAACTGATATAATATCTACTATGTTTTTACCCAACAACCTTAATCTAATAGACTGAGTTGTAATGTATTTTATTGCTTTTGTTATTTTAATTTTTCAAAACCATAAAAACCTCCACCCACACATGTGAGCCTGCGCTTGCATATTTCGCTAATCTATATAACCAACGAATTTATGATAGATTAAGTCTCCTTAAAATATGAGTAAATAATCATAGCAATGGAAGTGATACTGCATTTGTAAAGAACTGCGAGAATTATTGCAACTTATCCTTACAATATTAACATCAAAACAGACTGTGCTTATTTAATGCTGTGATACACGAGAGTTTGAAATACTGTATATATAGTATCCTTAAAACACTAACTTGTAGCTATAAGTCCCCATCATTTACATATTTTTAATAAATACTTTGTAATAAATTAATATTTTGTAAAATACATTGCTAATATATATTGTCTTCTTATGTACACGCAGCAGTTTGTCGTTAGGAATATTACAGTCTAATTTATTGGTGAAATATTGTTGATTTCCTCTTTAAATTCAGTCAACATTTCATTCGTTTTCAGAATGAACCTAGATTACTTCTGATTTACCAGACTCTGTCTGAACATAAACTCATAAAAAACATACTGAGAAGTGGTTCTAACTGTTACTCACTCAGAAAAAAAATCTATTCCGACTATCCCATAAACACTGGGACATTTTTTCGTTCGATACATATTTCATCATTTGTCATTTTGTCTCATAAGTTATTTTTGTAATAAAAAAATAATGAAAATCGTAGAACGAAGAGAATTATTAAATTGTGAGTTTTAAATGTACTTGCCACAAGCAATCGGAAAAAATTGAATTAAAAAACAGCCATCAGGTAAATAATCGTAGTAATAATTTAGTCAGCGACAGCAGTTGCCCTATCCTCGTGTCAAGATGAAACATAATGACTGAAAAAATTAAAGATATCCAGTATAGTTTGTACGGCAATTCTAGTACCAGATTGATTCTTATGACACCTGGTTAGAAATATAATATTCAAAATCTTACATTAAAAAAAAACAACTGTATCAAATTTTGTAAATAAAAATATGCATGTTTTTTTTTAATTCAAAAGTTTACAAAACGAAACGTTTGTGAATAAATCTGTTTCCTTTTTTGTAAATATCAAAACATCATGTGAGTTAAAACTATCTATTTTTACGTCTATTCACACACATGTATATTTTTTTCTTTTATAAATAAAACTTTTGTTCATACTCCAACCAGGAAAAAATCAGAAATTCAAAATCAAATGAATTCTTTTAGTTTTTGCTCGTTCTGTCAATTACGTCGAATATCACAGTATATTTATGCTTCAAATATTACAACAGTGTAATGAATGGCTCTCGTCTTCAGGAGGCCTCAAGTTTTGACAAGCTTCTGGGCTTGACCATTACTCCTGATCTTAAATGGAACACGTATATCAAATCTGTTGCCAAGGCCGCTGGAAAAATGGTGGGATCTTTCTATCGATCCGGTAGATATCTCACTGCTGATGCAATTCTCTATCTATATAAGAGCCAGGTACGTCCAAGGATGGAATACTGTTGCCACATCTGGGCAGGAGCTGCTAGAAAGGACTTGTCCTGCCTTGATAGGGTTCAAAATAGACTTCGTAGCCTCGTAGGAGATGTCCTTTTCTCCTCCCTGCAACCTCTATCTCACAGAAGAGATGTTGCGAGTTTGTCTCTGATGTATCGTTATTTTCATGGAAAATGTTCAACTGAGCTTCAATCTATGGTCCCCCCTCGCCAAACTTTCATAAGAAACACTCGTCTAGCTGTAAACACTATCAATAATTTCCCCCATTCTTTATCTGTACCTAAACCTAAACGTAGATTCCATGAACAAAGCTCCTTTCTTAGAACTGCACGCCTGTGGAATTGTCTTCCGTTTTCCTGCTTTCCGGCTGACTACAATATGGTTGTGTTCAAGTCTAAAGTTAATAAGTTCTTGATGAACCGTTCCATATAAGTTATCAAATTTACCAAATTTTCATTACTAATTATTACTATATTAACCAATTTCTACTGTACACTCTTTAACCCTTATCCTTGAGTGGCCTCTGGGCCTTGATAATGTGGTGATACCTATGTAAAAAAAAACAACAAAAAAAAACAGTGTAATGTTTTTATTCAGCGCCATTATTTTTTACCCATAATTTTCCTTATGAAAAATGAACCATTGTTTTCTGGTCCGCAAATTAGTTTTACGTCGTTTTTATTGTCTGACAAATTTAAATTTTTTGTCAAGATTTCATTGAATTTTAAATTTTTTTTAAAGATTTAATTGAATTTAAATTTCTTATGAAGATTTCATTGAATTCTTAGTTTTTGTTAAGATTTCATTATATTTTAAGTTTTTTGTTAAAATTCATTGTATTTTAATTTTTTGTTAAGATTTCATTGAATTTTAATTACTTGTTAAGATTTCATTGAAGCTTAACCTTTGAATTTTAGGAATATTTTAGAATCTAAATCATGCAATTTGTTTTTCATCAACAAGATAAATTTGAAACATATGCGATTGTATAAGTAAACTTGTACCTTAATATTCGTAAACCGGTATAAGAGTGGTGTTTAGCGAATTAATACTACTTAAGACAAATATTCTTCTAGTAAAATGTATAAAATTATATCGAAAAATCACGAACAACAGCAACCATATATTTGTAAACATAAGAAAACCAAACGTGATCCTCTATCTTTGTCTAAAATTAAACGAAAATTCCATCAGCAAATAATCGCTTGCTACTATGTACGTGTTTGTAGCTAAATATTTGTTTCGTAATACACAAAAAATATTCCACGCGGTCTAATTTTTGATATGTGACATTTTAATTTGTTTTTTGTATAAAACGAAAGCTGTCCACCGACCATGAATAATCAGCCTGATTCCAAAGCATGGAAAATCTCTGCTAAAAAGTTGGACAAATGTTAAAAAGTTGAGGGAAGCAAAATGTTGCAGATGTGGAAACAGATTTTCAAAGAATAATCCGATGTAGATTAAGTAAATCCTGTCGCCGAGAAATCTGGCCAACCTTTTCAGCTGTCTTCATAAGATTTTTCATTTTGACCTGAAAATCGGATTTGATTTTGTTTCGATAAATAGAATTTACATAAAACAAGGTGTAAAGTTTTGCTTAAACCAGAAGGAGTATTTAATTCTGATTTATGAAAAAATCCAATCCGATTTTCATGTCCAAAAGAATATATTGGTGTCTGCTTTCTTAGTAATAAAAAATAACAACTTCTAATTATTCGTCATCATCATCGTCATCATCATCATCATTGGTAAAACTTCCGTTTACATGATGGCATGTGTTCAATAGGTTTCCGAAATCCTAAACCCATCTTTAACCAGAACTTTATTTACATGGGTTTCTATTAGATTCGTCCATATCACTTCGTATCATGTGAAATTATCCGTTTTTTTTTATTTTTTGCAATGCGGTTATACATCGAAATTTACTATTCTGTACATACTTCCTTAGCGTCTCAAGATTTTTTTAATTATTATTATTATTGTTTGTTTTACTATAAATGATCCTAGGAATTATTATAATTCAAGTTTAAAAGTTACGCCACCAATTAGGATCAGTTTATTTCTGAAAAAATATTTTATTCGTCAGTGACTTTTAGGTGTTTTTAATTAATAAGCATTTAAACATAACACTAAATCGCTATAGGGCATTATACTCGATTAATTTTATTAGAAAGCAATTGAGATTATAATCTTCTTGAACTATTTTAAAATAAAATTAGAGCGTTAGAGAATTAATTAATTTGCATATTTTCATGGCAATCATCAATTCAACCATCTTTGATAGATCATATATAGGGTCAGCTGTAGAACTTTTATATATTAAAGAATATATATATATACATATATATAGCAGTGTATATATATATATATGTGTGTGTGTGTGTGTTTGTATCTGTGCGTGTTACATTATCATATATTTTTCTAAATCGCCACAATTAATTAAGCTCAATAAATTCATGTACACTTTTAGAGCATACATATCAATAGTAAACATTCGAAAGTCACAAATGTATTTATTTCATATCCATATTGTTTTATTACTGATATGTTGCGTCTTACATGTGTTTCATTGAATGTTATAAATTCACCAAACAAATCTTTAGAGATATATTTAAGTTCCTCGTAAAAATACATCGTTTATTTATTCTCCATGGATTGAAAAGCATAAATGATAGTAAAAAAAGGAACTTTAAAAAAGTATAACTTATTATTACGTGCAAACTTTCCAAAGATAAAAACACACTTTAAATTCAGATTACACGTGAAAACTAAATACATGTATAGCTCCATAGAAGAATTAATGGAAACCTAACAATTTTTTTCCAGATTCTCGTATTATGTTTTTAAAGAATGTAAGAATCCACGCAAATAAAAGTTTATCAATCTTATTTGTAAAATATTAGTAAAAATAAAACTTAATTTTGTATGGATTATATTCGCCGTTTACATAGAAGAGTTTTAAAAAATACGACACGAGAAACTACTATATGGCTTACAAAAAATTATTAAACAAAATTATGCAATCGCAAAGGTAATCTTACAAAAAATACAATGATTATTTTTTTAATTTATTACCTACAAATATCCAATCACTTTTTGTACGTTTTTTATTTTTTTATTTCTATCAATAATAATTATATATATATATATATATATATATATATATATATATATATATAATATGGACAACCCTAACCTTATGGTTCCAGCAGATAAAACTATGAATATTTACAGTATGACTTTTCAAACATACAACAATCTCATTCTAACTGAACTTAATAATAAGTACAAGAAAGCAACTGAAGAGGATCTATTTAAAATCAACTTGTTAGCATAAAAATTTGTGAGGAAATGAACATTCAGGATTAAATAGAGGTTTACACCCCACTTAACCCTCGGTTTTTATTGAAGGACCATAAACCGGATTTTAATAATAAACTCAGTATTAGACTAATTGCACTATGTGCATCCGACATAGGTAATATCAGTAAAAAGATACTAGACAGAATCATACCAACCTTCAAATCCAAAATTAAGCACAGCCTCTGGATTTCTTCGGGTGAAGTAATCAAGTGGTTCGATAGGTTCCCTAAAAACCAAAAAGTAAATTTATCATGTTTGACATAGGTGCGTACTACCCTTGTATTTCCCCTACACTATTCGAGAAAGCACTTCAACTAGCTGAAGAGGAAACTGACTTGACACAGTTGGAAATTGAAATTATAAAAATTACCTAGAAAACCTTAATCAAATCTAACGGGGAACTATGGACGAGAAAAGAAAGAGAGGGTCATTTTGACGTCACAATGGGTAAAAGACTCTGCATGGATTACTGACTTAGAAATAGTGTATAAATGCGAGATTAAGACCGATAGTACTAGGAAGATATATCTTGGGGCCACGGGAGGGTTTAAGGATAGATATAGAAACCATGTAGTATCCTTTAAAAAGGAACCAGAGATGAAAACTAATAGAGAAGGTGTTAACTATAGCAAGGGGAGGGTACAAGAATCAACATTAGAAATAAAATTAGGAATACAACTGCATTAGGGGATTGGGTCAGGGAACTTAATAGAAGCAATAAAGATTTTGAATTGAAATGGTCAGTAGTGGATAGGGGGAGGAAGTATAGCCCTGGGAAATCAAAAAGGTGCACTCTATGTTTATTGAAGCCTTCTACATAATGAATTCTAAAGAAGAAATTTTGAATAAAAGGCTAGATGCTATACAGGGATGTCTTCACAGGAATAAGTTTCTGCTATCACGTCTTAAATGTAACTGAGGTAAATATTTTTATAACAATAAAGATCCTTGGATACAAGGCCAATTTTTAATGTAGAGTTAAATAGTTTGGAATGATGTAGTCTAAACGAAGGATCCAAATCTAGTAAGCAAATATAGTTTCTATTATTCTAAACTTGATAAGAAATATAGATAAAGTATGAAGTTCAATAAAGATTAGAAACATTGTTCCATAACCGCGAGCATTTTTTAGTATTTAGTTGTAGTAGTATTGATGATGAAATAAGTAGTACCGTTTCCAGATGAATGAAACAATTTAACAATAAACTAGCAATTATATAAAAAAATTAAATTAGTAATTAGTGGATTGGAAATTAATTGATATTGTTCTCTGACAACTAAAGCTTATAAAATCCCTACTGGTTGATTTACTCTTGTTCAAAATGTTTTTATCCAAAAATGCAAGGGTAAACACCTTTTCATCGAAGTGAAACACATTAATAGCTATTGGCCGGTTTTGTTTTCAGAATAATTATTAAGAGATATATATTATTTTATTTATGTATCCAAGAATACAATACACGAATTGTAATTTTGGTTTTGGAGCCATGAGTAAACCCAGTAAATTATGAATGGATGCCAGATGTAGGTTAAAGTGTTAGTCAGCTTCAAGATTAAAAATATACTTTAAATCCTTAATTTGTTAAATAAGCTATCATAGCCTTTTCTGTATCTGTTTAATTAAATTAATTAATAAATCATAGACGTTGTTTAGTATTTACTAGACTTGAAACATCAAACGGCCCTAGTTGTCTCTCTTTAACTGTTATAAGTACCGACGACCTGTTTTCCACATAATTTTTCAACTAATTTTTGGAACTCAATAAAGTGATGGATTATCTCCCTTCGTAGTTAGGTTTTCTCAACTATCGAGAACCACAATAGATTAGAACGAAAGAGAATAATAAAATATTAAATAATAAAAAAAAGAATAGGATCCCTGACTTGGAATGTTGTATGAGGATTAATAAATATAAGGTAATGTCATTCTTTATTTCCCTATTTAATAAAATATTAACCTAAAACTGGCCTTAAGATGATCGATATTTTGTAAACATTGAAGCCAAAATTGGGCGAATACGAAACTAAAAAAATAACCGTGACGTTATAGCTAGGTTGTTCTGGCCATATTATAAATATAAAAATAAAATTCAAAACAATTTTTTTTTAAATTATGTGAAATATAGAAATATAGAAATCTAATTTAAGAATTCAATGAATAGTATTATTAAAACATATTAAATAGCTACGTGTTTTTGTGGTAACTTCTTATGACAGGTTTTTAAATAAGGATACGAAAATTAGGTGATATATCAATATATAAAGAAGCTCTTGACAAAGGATGCGTCTAGGATAAATGTTTTGGCATGCTTCATTTCTTTTAAGGGAAATTTCTTTAAATAACGTTCCATTGTTAAGTGTTTTTTTATTCAAGAAGTCTGACGAAAGACTGGTTATGTGAAGATTTTCAAACGCCATAATGCTTGAAATTGCCCAACCGGTCTTGAAACAATTGTAAACTTACAATGAAATACACTTTTTGTTGCTACCAACTTCTTTTTTGAAGTTTTGGTTTTGTTAATACAGTATTTATATATATATATATATATATATATATATATATATATATATATATATATATATATAGTGGTTAAATTATAAATTCTGAAAAAAACAAATAGACACATATATTCGAATTAAGAATTTATTGTTTGACAAAAGGAATATATAGAAGGGGTTATGTTAATTTCCTTAATCCATGGATTTTGAATAATGGCTCAGAGGAAATGAAATGCGGTTAGCAAAATGTTCAGCTGTGAATAGACACTTATTTTGCTTTTCAGCACAAATATCGAAAATAGTTTTTTGAGTTGTTGTTGATAATTATATGGAGATACTTATAGGAAGAGAGAATTTGATATAACCTGGGCAGTCCATTTTCGAAAGGAGTAACAATGTCCTCCGGGGTTATAATCCAGGCAGGCAGAGGATAGGTCCAGGGGAGAAGGTAGTATTTCCATATAGCAAAAAAGCGTATTGCTGCTTATTGATTTTCCGAAAGGTATACAGGGCAGCCGTATTCGTTGGTACGTTGAGTGTGTATTGGTGTATTTAGTCCAAAATCTTTTCCGGTGTTGACACAGTGTATCCGATGTTGGATGGATATACCATTCCATTGTAATTATCCCCGTGGGTAATAGAATTTGAGCATTGAGTTAAGTTAACATGGTCACGGCTCTTAAGATGCTAATTGTTTTTGGACAGGTGGTCGATCGAAACCACACGTCCTCGTCAAGCGACTAAATAAAGTTTATCTTCTACTGTGCTCATATATTCGCGGGTCATTCAATATACAAGGGGAGTTCATTTGGTATCAGGACTTCTAATACAGATAGAACTTACATCTATTAATTTTTATCTAACCTCCCAGCAATGTCACACAATCTTTCATCTGTGTACAAGCTTCCGTATTCTCTCAACGAAATTTAGATCGATGCCTCAGTCAGTCGCTCACAACACTTGATTCATCCTCACTTTCAAACTTTATTTTTGTCGTGATTGATTTCATGGGACCAAGTAGGTAAAAGCCCGAAAATTTAAGGTCTGATGCTGTAAAACGTATGAGGGAACAGTTCCTAGCCTAGCTGGTTGATGGTCTGCACTCCTTGTTCTGCTATGTGAGGCCTGGCGATTTCATAGTGCAAGATGATTCCAGACTGATGACCCCTGCAGTTGGTCGTCATGTATTTCTTGACATGCTTCAGCAGTGCTGACAGTGCTTCCTTTCTCAAGGAATGAAATGGTGTTTGGACCTTGCATATCAAAAAAAACATATGAGCAGTACTTTCGTCATGGATCGCTAGAACTGGAACATCTTCATTAGAGATCCTACATGTTTCACTTCATGGACTCATAGTATTAAGCCTATGTCTTATCACATGTTTACACCTTCTTCAGAAACTCAGAAAGGTCTTTCTCATAACGGAAGGGACAATCGTGGGACAACTCAAACCTCCTCTGTTTGCGCTTTATACAAAGAATTTTTGACACCCACAAGTAGTTAATCTTCGACTTACCATCATGGGCATTTTGCGAGCTGTTCCAACATATAACCATAACATTCTTGCAATGTCAATCACTGTTCTTCTACTGGGTGATGTCATTAACTGATTTCATCACCTCATTCGACCTCACTTCTCCAGACCTCCAATGCCAGTCTTTAACCTCCACACAGCTCCGTCCTTCTTTAAACAATTTAGCCCACTTGTAAACATATTTTCTGCTGAAACATGTGGCACCATACACAGTTGACATTCTCTTCTATGAATTACAACTGGTTTGCATCATTCAGCAGCGAAAAACTTGATAACTGACCGCTGTTCAATGCTGGGGATGCTTCCTCGTCGGCAATCATTGTTGATCGCCAAACCTCTTTATGTTATTTCTTGAATTTGCAAAAAGAAATTAAATCCTTGTGAAAAACAAGTAAAACAAAAAATGTTTTTAAAAAGTGAACTTAATTCTGTATTAGAAGTCGTAATCGAAATATAAACGTATCAGAATGCACAATGTATTTACTTCCCATATTTACATTAAATTTATCAAATCATATTCAAATTAAAAAAATTAACCATGGCTTATTTGATACCAAAAAACAACAGCATTATTACAGCACTAAAATTCATAGAGCGAATTCTTGTCTATAGCGACATAAATGGCCATATGTTAATATAAAGTATTTACTCTAAATATTTACGTAGTATTTTAATTATGCTTTTACCAAATTATTTTAATTTTAATTAATCTATTTTTATTTACTTTTTATATTTATTATTGCCTTTTTTTTATATTTTTTAATCTGTTTAATTGAAAGAATGTAAGGGTGGGAAATAATGGTTTCTTGTAAAAAACTATAAACGTCATCGTTAAGATTTATGAGATTCAATAATATTTATGAAAGCTACAAAATTTAACAGGAACTCACAAATCTAAAGGTTCGTGAAAATCACATTGGTACACTCATATACATACGTTTGTAATTATTTTTATATGATCTATTATGTTGCTATTTATTGAGCTATATTATGAAGCTTACACCCCTTGATATTTTGCCAAACAAAATACCAAATGCATTCTCAAATACCTAAAGCCTATAGTTAATGAGAAAAATAACTTATAAAAGCTTATAAAAATGTATGTAAGTGTGTGGATACGAGTATGATTATTGAAAAAAGTTTTAATTATTGAAAAAAGTTTTAATTCCTATTATACTAGTATACTGGATATATTTAATTCCTATATACTATTATACTGGATACCAAGAATCTAATTAAAATAACACCTTAAAATTCACACTCTCAATTTTACCCCATAAATGATGTGTGTTATGAAGATATGTTTGTAAATTTATACTACTCAACAACCCATGTGTAAGACGCAACATATCAGCAATGAAACAATATAAATGTGCAATATATATAAAAATGTAAATTTGGTTCGTTCCAAACGAATAAAACCATATTTCTACGTTACCAATTTATTTGAAATTTTCAGACCACCCATCTTTAGAGTCGAGGCATGTTTTTATGTTATTAAAATAAATTTACCTCGCGAATTATAAAAATATTAAATAAAATAAATATATTTTTTTAACCGTGGTGCGAATCTGTTCTGTTGATAAAACTGAACTTCCGGTTCGATTCATTTCACAGCCACAAATTGACGAAAGATTTCATTTTCTGTTTAGTAAGTAAAAAAAACAAAAAAAAACATAATTCATTTGTTTATCTTACAAATTTTTTAATTTACACATTTTTTTTTATTATATAAGGCCAAAAAAATGTTTGTCGCTTGCTTATTGAGGTTTTTTTTGTTTTTCGATATAAGATTGGTTGGAATAAAAAAACACGATTTAAAAAATAGCGCGGATCATTCTCTGCATTAGCACCGAAGAATGTTACTAAACATTTATTAATAATTTCTCACTTTTACAAAAATTTGATTTTAAATTTCTTTTTAAATGACGACTTTTATCGACTTTTTTTAAAAATATCCCTCCCAATGGTGTTTATTCCGAAATCCGTTGTTAACATGGAGAGGTTGAGGGTGTTTATTCTGAAAGCCGTTCTTAACATTTGTGGAGGTGGCCCTAATGTAAAAAAATAAATAAATAAATTTAAAAAAAAGACTAAATCATTTACTGATAACTTCTCACTTTTACAAATATTTTTTAATTTACATGCGCGGATGAACAAATTGTTGAATAGTGCGAAAACAAAACGTTTTTGCAATAAACTTCGGGATAATTTTTGGGGTGAATATTTACATTTAGGTCCACCTCCACAATTTTCTTTTTTAAATGACGACATTTATTGATAAATAAATTTACTTCTCCGCAGATTTTATTGATAAATAAATCTACTTCTATGCCACGGGCACTGAACCCCTCTTTTTTTTAATAGTATTTTCGGGTGGGTATGCTGACAACAAATATCAGTTAAATTTTGCAAATAGCCCCCCCCTCCAAAAGTGGTGTTTATTCCGGAAGCTGTTCTTAAGATTTGGAGGTTGGGGGGGTGATTCCAAGGTGGACCTAATCTAAAAAAAAAAGTTTTTATGCGCACATAAGCAACTATTTTTTATTAACTTTTTTTAACTTTTTTTATTTAAAAATTAGTAAATTTCAATGAATACAATAATAAATCATTTATCATTTATATGTGTTTTTGGTTTTGTGTTGAATGAAACTTTTTTTTTTCATTACAACAATAATGAACCAATTTAAATCTTCCGGCATGCGTTTAAGGGTTACGAAATTATCAATAAATCGTTTAGTTACTAAGCCAACGTCAGTAAATAAAAAAATGTTACGTGTGCATGCATTAGCCTTGACTAGGGGGGGGGGCTAAGGGAGCGACCATTAAATAATTATGCTGGTCGCCGTGGAACTCAACGCCCAAGGAGTAACTAAAGTGGCACTTATGCACTTATGTTATCGTGCTATTTTTTAAAATAGTATTTTCATGTTAAATTCAAATTTTACAATAGGTTTTCTTTTATTAATTTGTTAAGTGAAAGTACAGATAACCCGGTCGGTTTCTAATGTGATGAAAATCTAGCCCCCCCCCAAAAAAAAAGGGGTACTCTGGATAATAACAAAACATTAAAATTGCCTCAGTCTCGAAAGATTTCTTCTTTACTGAACGAGGAAACAAACGGTGAAGTGTAGTTCACCTTCTGTTTCTCTCCCCTCTCTCTCTTCCTCTCTTAATATCTCTCTCTATCAATCTCTTCCTCTCTATCTGTCCATCTCTAATCCCTCATCCTATTTTGGTCTCCTAAATTAATTACAGTGAATAAGGCATTGTCAAAACATGGATAAATCCTATTTTAATCACCTAATTTACTGACTGTGAGAATAGAAGTTATTTGGAAATTACTGCTACCTTGAACATCACCAGAAGTAACTGGTAAAACCTTTCTAATTAAATTGATTTTGGACGCCATTTGGTAACAAAATGACATAGCCTTAGCCCTTGCTGTATGAGAAATGCCTGCGACCTTGCTGCCAAGTAGAAGAATTATTTATTCTACTTTAAAACATTCATTTTTTTCAAAAATATCATCTTCGACATCTACGAAACATATTGCAGAAATGCAAACTTATTGTTTAGGATGAATGCACAATGGTACGCAAAAAATCACTTGAGGCTCTTGTTCGATCCTTGCAAGATTTGCGTGGCAATGTCAGACCATTTGGGAATGCAGTAATATTGCTTGCAGGAGATTTCAGACAAATGTTACCTGTTATTCTTCAAGCAACACCAGCAGATGAAATAAATGCTTGCCTCAAATACTCTACTTCTTTGTTCCATGTGAAAACATTAAACTTAACTCAAAATATGCATATCCAGTTGCAGACTGTTCGATCCGCACAAAAACTTTTGCATCACTTGTGGGAAATTGGATACGAAAAAGTGCCAGCTGATCAGAGTTAAGGGCAAAATTCTTTGACTTTTAACTTCTGTAATTTCTGTAATTTTATTTCATCAAAAGAATAGTTAGTTTAAAAGGTTTTTGCAGATATTCAAATTATAAGAATTCCATTTGACTGAGTGAATGAGCTATTCTTGCACGTCAATACAAAAATGCCCATGAACTTAACGCTATCATTCAATGTAAAATTCCAAGTGAGGTAGTCAAATAAAAATCCATCGACACTGTTGTGAAAGCATATAATGTGGTTAATTATCCAACAGCTATATTTGCCAGGCATGCTACCGCATGTATTGCAACTGAAATTTGGTGTACTAATTATCATGTTGTGAAATATAAACCAATCCAAGCTTTGCAATGGCACATAGCTTGCAGTAAAAAAATTAACAAACAATATCATAGAAACAACAATCTTTACAGGACCTTTCACAGATGAATATATCTTTATTCCATGCATTCCTATGATTCCACCGGATACATCATTACACTTTAGGAAATTGCACTTTCCAATTTTATTGTCATTTGCAATAACCATCAACAAAGCACAGGGAACAATCTTTACAATTGTGGGCCTTACAGTTACACACTGACTGTTTTTTCACATGGACAATTTATATTACGTATTCAAAAGTCACCAAACCGGAAAATCTCTATATCAGCTAAGAAAATGGAACAACAAAAACTGTACCCATGCAAAATGGAAATTTAAACCTATAAGAAACATGCTTTTTCTCATTTTAGAACTTTTTCCATTGTGCCAATTTGAGCCACAGCAACGCGTGGCAGGGTACAGCTAGTGTGCAATAAATACAAGTATTGTTTTGGATGTTTATATATATATATATATATATATATATATTCTTTAACAGTATAAAAATGTATACGGGTTTATCAGTCTTGTCATTAGTGGTAAAATGCGGTTGGTCAAATCACATTGATTCGTCAGCATACTTTTGTTGTCGAAGATTCCAGATAAAACAAAGCTAAAACACAAATCACACATGAGACGGTGTTTATTTTTTATTCCCGACAAAATTATCTCTCGTTTGTAAAAAGGTTGTTTTGGCTATCATTTTCACGAGGTAATTTTAGTGATTTTATAAAGGCATTTATTAATGTTTAATATTTATTTAGACGTTTAATCTTTCAGATAAGTTTGCTTAGAAGAGATGTTTCCGTCCTATGAGGTGAGGTATTTACAGTTTATAAGTAGTCAGATTATTTATATATTTGGTAGATTGAACATCTTCGAACTTCATCATCTCTGAATAGACGTATGGAAGATGGTTGCCATTAGACAGTCACACTATTTAGATTGTAGATATTTAGATCTTTAGTTCAGTTCTAATCCCCGGTGTTAGAAAAGTGGTGTTTTCTGATACTTTCTTATACACTCAATCTGGGCAGAAGTTTTAATGATGGGAAACAGTTCAAGTAGATTGGGATATCTAGATGATTAATCTGAAAATTGGATGACTTTTATGAGATCAAAGGAATCATAATGTAACTAAATAGCTGTTTCAAAGGTTTTACCGGGATTGTAGAGTAATTCATATTTCAGTGGGAGTGAGCGTTTGGGCTGGTTGTGGGTGGCCCTAGGTATACTGCAGAAGTAAGATTAAACCTTTATGTGAGCGTTTGTTGGATAGATAGATAGATAGATAGATAGATAAAATGTCAGCGGTTGTTTCGTTATATATATACTAGCTGGGCGCTCAACGTTGCCCGGTCATGCAATACACTTAAACTTATTTTCATTCATGCTGAATGCGTATGCATCAGAATAGAATCAATCCTTTATTGATTATTATTACAAGGAGTAATTTTACCGATGAACTAAAAAGAAATGAAAATAATAATGATGATGACGTCGTTCATGCAATTCCATCTGTGTTTGCAATATCACGTCAGTAGATATTTGGTTTTTTTTGGGTTTTTTTACATGGGTGTCACCACTTATCAAGGCCCAGAGGCCACTCAAGGATAAGGGTTAATAGGTATGCATTAGTCATTGTGATTTTAGCATAGTAAACAGTGGGAATTTTGTAACTTGGATTACTTTGAACGATCTTAAAAAATAATGTTTCTTCTTTTATAGACGAAACAAAAATTTTTACAGGGGAATATTTTACGTTACACCGACTAAGGATACATCGGTGTTACGTAAAATATTCCTCTGTAAAAAATAATTTTATCTATAACAGGAGCAAGACTATATTTAAGATCGGATTTTTTTCGATTTTCGATACTTATCGGGTGAGTTTCTGTACAAAACATGTCTAAGAACACTGTCAATAATATGAATTAGCTTTGTGTATGATTTGCAAAAAATTGGCTCATCTATGAGGAAAGAACTCACACACATAAAGTGACGTTTATCTAATAGTAGAGGTCAAATAATATATATATATATATATATATATATATATATATATATATATATATATATAAAGATAAAACAGTGAAAAAACAATATACATTTAAATACATATATATATATAAATATATTATAAAATATAAGAATTCGTCAGGCATAAGCCTGACAAATTCTCACGAGAATAAAACGTGGAAAATTCTGTTTAGCTTAATTGCCGTATATATTTTTGTAACTTTCTACCGAGCTCTACCTATCAATTGAGCACTATTGAAGTAAATACTGAAAATGTATGCATAAAATTATATTTTCATATATTAATTCATGTGATTAAATTAAGTACTCATATATATATATATATATATATATATATATATATATACATTTATATATATATATATATATATATATATATATATATTGGCAGCAAGTAATTATTTAAGCACGTCTGATTGAACACCACAGTTATTCTTTTTTTATGATTTTCAGGATATTTTTCCATTCGCTGAGCAGTCTTTTTTTTCAGCTGGAATGTTGTATAAAATGGCGCCCAAAAGTTGTTGTTCAACAATATTCTTCTCAAGTGCTTTCTATCGGTGCATCCGATTATCATCAGACGCGGTTGATGTTGTTGTTGTTATCGTTTCCCTTCCTTTTCTTTTGAAGCTTGGTGTATTTATAGTTTTTTTTACTGGTTATAAAGGTAGGTGCAGGACGCTTATATATGGCGTATAATTTTGAATTGGATGCCGTGATTAGGCCTTTTATCATAAAAGGGTCAATGATAAGAAAAAAGAAAGAAAAATGAACGTTACCACGGAAAAAATGCAATCGAGAACGTGGGGCGTCAAACACAGGCTGAGAGTGGAGAATATGCACAAAATACCGACATGCCACTACCCCCCCCCAATTTAATGTTTTTCTATTACGGATATCAATACTTAATTTTCTATTTTTGAGCGATTATCAAGACTTTAATGATGCTATATATTTAAAAAAAAAATTTTCCTGCTAACGATTAGATTTAATTTCATATTTTTGACCGATTACCTATGCTTCAAAGCTGTGACTTATCATGTTGATACCTTTTATTTTAGAACTAAATAAACGCTTTCAAATAAGTTGAAACACAAAAATATTATGCAGGTAAGTTTCAACGTAAATTTTATTGGCTACGGAAATACTTCTTTGTTATATATTTGTTTTTTTTTGCCACTTTTATTTTCTGTGGAGTATTTTATTATTTAGAAGATGTGTGCATTATACTAAGAAAAAATAATGGTCGACTTGAAAGATACTATCATCGGTTGAAGACAATTGCATATTACTGAGTTCGTTTAATCTAAAGAGTTAATACACAGTGAGATTTCTTAACTTTGAAAACTGTTTTAACTTTAAATTATTTTTCTAATGGACCATTTTTCGTAATTTTTGAAGTTATACTAATTTAGGCATGACAAATAAGCACGTTATGTTTTTCCCTATGCTTTTTAAATGCTCTTTTAAAATTAGCTAGTACCTGCAGGTTATCACCCCAAACCACCTCTAATCACGAGTAACCAACAATGCTTACAATCACAGACAGTGGCTTCTAATAGTTACCACTAGAAAACAATGCGTTACAGTGGAAGCCAAATTATTTCATTTGAGCCACGGCCGCTAGTGTCCGCTATGTTCCAGGGACGGCAGTGGTCACCAACAATAACCGTAATTAAATTTGTTTTCGAGAGGGGGGGTCATTTAACGATTGTGTCCTGGATCTTTAATGCGTCCACCGAGGAACACCGGTTAAGGGGTCCTGCTAGTATATCTATCTATCTATCTATCTATCTATCTCTCTCTCTCTCTCTCTCTCTCTATATATATATATATATATATATATATATCTAAGACGAAAAACGTGAATATGGATACATATATTTAATATCTGTTTTACTCTCTTTCTCTCTTTCTCCCTCCCTCCCAACATATATATTTATATTGAGGTATGTGTATGTTTATATATTTCCTTGTACAAGACTCACTCTTAAACTAATTAATTGATTATTGTGGATTTAAAGCACATTTTTCAAGTGTAAGGGTTGTTTATGGGTGTCACATTAAGTTTATGTTATGTTTTATGGGCCAGTGGGACCGTTTATGAACATTCAAATACCTCTGATTTTTATGCAATATTTAAACAAAACGTATTAGACTTTTCTCTAGATTTCATGTGTTTTAGTACGTTTAATGTTTGATGAAGTAATAATAAAGGAAGATCTTTCATTAAAAGCTCCAAACATTTCAGATTTGCATATCATTGTATTCATAACTGAGACATCAATTAAGCAAGGCAGAATATCGTATACTTCAAAAGTATCATTCGCCCATGCATGGAATATTGGTTCCACATCGGGGCTGGGATATCTGCAACGAGTCTCTCGCTTTTATACAGGGGCAAAAGAAAGATTCCCCAACCTAATAGATCCCACACTATCAACAAATCTTCAACTCCTGCCTTATCGCCGCAATGTTTACAAGTATTTGATGGAGTCTGCTCGGATGAACTCATCGCACTTGTACTCCCTTGACGTAAATACTTCCGAAACCCCCTTTAACAAGAAAACTCCGTCCATTCATCCATGGAGGTGACTAGATGCCAGACAACATTCTGTTTTAATAATTGTTCCATTCGAACTGCTGGACTTTAGAATTCTCTCCGTATTACCTGCTCCTCTGACTGCACTGACATGAGAAGTTTAAATGTAATGTAAGCTAACATCACACTTATTTCTAAACCTGATCCCAAAATAGTAGCTTATGTCCAACTTACAGTATGGCTTCTTTGGGATAGACATGAAAAACGATTCCATGAATGCCAATGTGTTCTAAAGATTCGTTTAGTTTATACCATTATCTAGCAGTTAATTTCAATCAAAAATTAAATAAAATTTCAAGATTTAAGGTTTCGTGGGATTTTTTTGAATATTCGGAAAGAGGCATAATAGAGGTGCAAAACTGTTCTGGTGGAAGAATTAATTTCACTCGTCTTGAGATGAATATTCTACTGCCATATATACACGCGAACACACACACATACATACATATAGATATATATATATATATATATATATTTTTATAAAGTAATAGGGGTCGTGTGTTTAGCTCTCCATCATCAACGAAATATAAAGGAGGTAAGACGGTAGATCTCTCCTGGTAGAGAAACATTAGAACCCATTTTAGGATGTTTCTGTTATAGGAGACATAAGAATCTATGCCTAATTTCTTTATATACTATTCTACAAACCACCCCCATATCGAATGACTTATGCTCATTTGCATATCACATTATATTAAATCTCTTTAACTAATTACCTCGACCTTATTACATATTGGAAATATTCTAATCATTTCAACTGTACTATTTACAAAATCTATTTAACATTTAATTATTTAATATATTTTCATTTAATTTTATATTCGATTTATTTCACTTTACCTATATTATCGGAGATTTACGTCATTACATGTTGTCTGTAATAGATATTTTTCTTTTTATTGGATTTTTTTTCCACTTATTTTTATTATTGAATTTACCTTTTTAAAAAAAATAACAATATGAAAATGTTTATAATTTTAACTTCTGGTGCTTACGCATTTCTTTTACCGCGCTATTTTAAAATATCTTTTCTAATAAACAATATGAACACTTGTTTTTAACCAATTTTCAAAAATAAACAATAATTTTTATTTATTTTAAGCATAACTTTATTAATACATTTTTTTTATCTAAACTTGAAATTTCACAATATTTATTTTAATTCCCACCCCCCTCCTCACACTACGAATGCCTTTCGAAATAATAACGTATTCTTTCCGCACGCTACCAAACCTACAGACATATCTACGTTTGCTCTATCAACTGCTGGATTTTAAGTTAATACAACATTAAAAAATTAAAATTAATATTAAAAAAGGTTTGTGAACAATATTTCTTTCAAAATTATTTTTTATATCACTGTTCTGTTTATATTCCTATAAATTTATATTGTGAAAATTTACCACTTACCAATAATATAGACAGTTCAGTTCCTTCGGTATTTGTGGTACCGTTCTGAAATATTAACGTTACTATTTTGAAAGCCATGAAGGCAAAGATGTTTTGTAACTTATTTTGTGCTTCCAACTAACAATTAAAAAAAAATTATATCGTGAAACTTCAATTTTAGCTAAAAAAAAATGTTTGAAATAAATAAAAATTGTTAACTCTTGAAAATAGTTTAAAATTTCAAATAGTTTTCATATTGTTTATTTAGATGGTCTGCTTATTTACAAAATATCGTGAAACCTTAATTTAACCTAAAAAAATATTTAAAACATCATATTACAAGAATTACGCGCTCCCCCCCCCCAATATTTTTTTTACAAGGTTTCGGAATCGCCGACAACGAATCTGATATTCAAACACTTCACAACTGATATTATTATTTCCCAGTACAAAAGTTGGATAAAATTTTACTTTAATGCCCATATTACAGCTTGGTTCTTACAGTGCATAATTATCAATTTCTTCTACTGCTAAAACAATTTTTTGGTGAGGAAAGCTTTATGTTTTGGGATTGTATTGAAAATGTAATGGAAATTTAATTTACAATCATTAATATCGTTAAACAATTCCGTTTAAAACCGAAATTATGCCACCCAAACGAAGTAGAAACGAAAGTGAGGAAGAAAGAATGGAAAGATTGGAAGCTAATAGACTAAGAGTTGCTGCAATTCGCTCCAATGAAAACAATTCAGATAGAGAAAGACGTCTAGAACTTAACAGGATACGTCAAAGAGAAAGGAGAGCAAGACTGTCAGATTTGGAAAGAGAAGCCCAACGTGAAGCTGACAGAACTAGACATGCTGTAAGGCGGTTAAATTCATCACAAGATGAAATTCAAGAAAGGCAAAGATATGCACTGGAAAGAGAAGCAATATTACGATCGAATGAATTATATGAGGTAAATAGACGTACACAAGGTCAGTTGAGAGTGGCTCAACGACATCAGAATGAATCGGAAACCCAACGAAGCTTTCGCCTATACCAAGGGCAACAACGAGAGGCTGCATGGAGAGAGAGTATGACTTTGCCCCAGCAATTGACAGAAAACGAGGCAGCTAGACAACGAATGACTGCTTTGAGACACCATGAAATAGAACACTGCAATAGAAAAGGATTGCTTTACAACAAAAATGACTCTCTCACTACAGCTAATATAGGAAAAATGGACAAAGTATGTCAACATTGCTCAGCTGTAAAATTTAAAGGAGAAACCCCTGGTTGTTGTTGTTCTTCTGGCAAAGTTGTGCTTGATAGCTTTCCACCACTGCCTCAGTTGTTTCAAGATTTGCTCTCCGGCAATGGTCCCATCTCTAAAGATTTTCTGCAAAATATACACAGTTATAACAATTGTTTTGCAATGACATCATTTGGTCACAAAATTGCGGCAGTACATGGGTGGAATCCTTCTTTTAGAATTCGAGGTCAGGTTTGCCACCAGATTGGAAGTCTTTTACCACCTGAAGATGAAACAGCAAAGTTTATTCAAGTCTACTTCTTGGATAGTCTGGAAGAGGAACTACATAATCGGGGACGTGACAGTAGACTCAATAGAGACATTCTCCGAAGTCTGACTGAATTTTTACATGAGAACAACAGCTTCATTTGTCAGCTGAAAACAACAAAGGAGAGGATTGAAGAAGAACACTTGGTAGAACATAAAGTTGTCATAAGGGAAGACCGAAGGCCGCAAGAAGAGCATCCACGGCGATTCAATGCTCCAACAACAACGTATGAGATTGGAATATTAATGGAGAATGAACCAACAGCTAACCGGGATATTGTCTTGCGTTTTAGAAATGATACATTAAAACGGATCTCCGAACTACATCCCCTCTACGATACTTTAATGTACCCGTAAATGTACCCCTATGGTTCTCCATCTTACAACATCTACATGAAGGCATCCAATGGGCGAAAAGTTACCCAACAGCAATTTTATTCGTACCATTTAATGACTCGGCCTGGAAACTATTTTCTCTGGTACCGAAGGCTATTTCAACAATGGCTGGTGGATGTGTACTGCAAGATTGAAACAGAACGTTTACAGTTTCTGAGGCGTGAGGAACAGACCCTGAGAGCTGACAATTATAGCAACTTGAGAGATTCAATTCTTAGGGAGGATGGGAATCCAGAACAGTTTGGTCAACGAGTTGTACTTCCGGCAACTTATACAGGAGGCCCTCGATACATATTTGAGCGTCAAAGTGATGCCATGGCATATGTTCGGCGAATGGGCCGAGCCGACCTCTTCATCACGTTCACAACAAATCCAAAGTGGACAGAAATTACAGAAAATTGTCTTCAAGGGCAAGACCCTCAGGATCGTCCAGATATTGTTGCCAGGGTTTTCAGGCAGAAGCTAAAAAAGTTACTTGAATTTATTAAAAAGGGAGGATTTGGCAGGTTGAGGGCTTTCCTGTACAGTATTGAATATCAAAAAAGAGGACTGTCGCATGCACACATCCTCACCTGACAGGCCCCAGAGGACAAACTTCTACCAGAAAAAATGGATCGGATCTCTGCATATCTGCAGAGATCCCTGACAAAGAGGAAGATCCTGATCTTCATGCTAAAGTGATGGCACATATGGTGCATGGACCTTGTGGACCATTTAATCCAAATTGTCCATGTATGATTGACAACAAATGTTCCAAAAAATACCCAAAAGAATTTCTTCAGTGTACCGAGCAAGGCCAAGACTCTTATCCCAAGTACAGGCGAAGAAAACCAGAAGATGGAGGCCAGACTGGTACAATAAGGATGAAGAGAAATGGTCGGTATGTTAATCAAGAAATAACAAACCAGTGGATTGTTCCGTACAACAAGGTCCTCCTTCAGCAGTTCAACGCTCACATTAACGTAGAAATTTGCAGCTCGATCCAAAGCATCAAATATGTCCTCAAATACGTGAATAAAGGATGTGATCAAGCAGTGTTTGAACTACAAAGAACTGATGGAGCAGCTAACCAACAAGGCCAAGTACAAAGTCACATTGTGGATGAGATCCAGCAGTTCCAGAATGCAAGGTATGTCGGCAGTTCAGAGGCGGCCTGGAGGATATTGGAACATCCCATCCATGAACATTTCCCCCCAATTGTACAACTTTCTGTTCATCTTGAAAATGGGCAGCGTGTCATGTTCTCAGCTGATACTGCTCTGGAACGAGCCCAAGGTCCACCGCCTGCCACAACTTTGACAGCATTTTTTCAACTTTGCCATGAGGATGACTTTGCAAGGGGTCTCAAATACGTAGAAGTCCCTGAGTTTTAAACTTGGAACAAATCGACAAAGAAATGGATTAGAAGAATGCGTGGGGTACAAGTTGAAGGTACTGAAAATGATGATGTATGGAAGGCACCATGCATTGGGAGAATCTACACGATTAGTCCAAAAGCAGGGGAGTGTTATTTCTTACGCCTGTTGCTCAATGAGGTTGCTGGTCCAACTTCATTTCAAGATTTGCGAGCATACAATGGTCAGGTGTTTGAAACATACAGAGCAGCGTGCCTTGCTCGAGGCCTTCTAGAAAATGACCATCACTTGCATCAAGCAGTAGGAGAGGCAAGTGCCACTCAATCACCTTCAAATTTGCGAAGCCTATTTGTGATAATTTTAACAGCCTGTGAGCCAAGCAATCCTCTTGAGATCTGGATGGCTTTTCGTGATGTAATATCTGAAGACATTCTTCACAGATACAGGCAAGAAGTTAACAATCCAGAAGCAGATTTTAATGAGGACATCTACAATAAAACTCTTTGTCTAATTGAAGAAAAAGTTCTCCTTATGTGCGGTCAACCATTGGCAAGCTATGGATTACCTGCACCAACGCAAGGGAGAGATGAAAGACTCACGAGAGAGTATCAACGTGAAGTTACTTATAATCTTGAAGAACTTTCCCTACAAGCAGAAAATATGCAAGAAAAACTGACCGATTCTCAAAGAGAAGTTTACAATTCATTCATGGCAATGTTGGAAGCACAAGGTGAAATGAACAAAAACATGATGTTTCTTGATGCTCCAGGTGGTACGGGCAAGACTTTTGTAATCAATTTGATCCTTGCAAAGATTAGATCCATGAGAAAGATTGTGCTTGCAACAGCATCCAGTGGCATTGCTGCTACTCTACTACAAGGTGGCCGCACTCTTCACAGCACTTTTAAAGTACCCTTGGATACTCATCGAATGGATCAGCCAGTTTGCAAAATTACTGGTAACTCAGCCTTGGCAAATGTAATTAGAGACACCTCTGCAATCATTGTAGACGAAGCCCCAATGACGCACAAGAGTGCTTATGAAGCAATTGACCGAACACTGCAAGACATCACAGGAAACAAGAATCCCATGGGTGGCATTCCAACCTTATTTTGCGGTGATTTCCGTCAAATCCTCCCAGTGGTTAAAAATGGCACAAGGGCTAACATTGTCAATGCAAGTTTGAAACAATCCTTTCTCTGGAGGCACGTTATAGTGAAGAGACTGACTACTAATATGAGAGCCTATATCTCTGATAACACAGCTGCAGCAGACTTCTCAAAATTGCTTCTCCAAATCGATAATGGTCAGTTTCCTATCACTTCTTCACCTGACACAATTAAGATTCCAACTGCGCTTGGTAAATGTGTCGGTAATCAGAAGCAACTGAAAGACAAAGTGTACCCAGACCTGCAAAACAATGGAAAATCACCGGATTGGCTTGCTGAGAGGGCTATTATTTCGCCATTAAACAGCAATGTGAATCATTTGAACAATTCAATAATGGATGAATTTCCAGGAGACACAAAGCAATACAAGTCAGTTGATTCGGCTACTTAATGAATATGAAGCTGTTCACTACCCTGTGGAGTTTTTAAACTCTTTGGAGATATCTGGAATGCCTCCACACATGTTAAATCTCAAAATTGGATCGCCAATCATGATTCTTCGATCCTTGGAACCGCCAAAAACAACAAACGGAACCAGATGTGTTATCACCAGATTGCACACCAATGTACTTGAGGCCACCATTTCCTGTGGTCCCTACAAAGGCGAAACCGTTCTACTGCCAAGGATCCCCTTAGTTCTATCGGACTCAGAACTTCCATTTAAATTCCGGAGACTCCAATTTCCTGTGAAGGTGTGTTTTGCAATGAGCATAAACAAAAGTCAAGGTCAGACATTTAACACCATTGGCGTAGACTTGACATCAGACTGCTTCAGTCACGGTATGTTCTACGTCTCCATCAGCCGGACAGGAAGTTCAGAAAAACTCTACATTCTGGCTCCAAATCAAAGCAGCAGAAATGTAGTTTACCCTGAGGCTCTTCAGTAAAAAGTTCGAGAAATGGATATGAGGAAAAACTGACGTGATCTGATTGTGGTAAGTTTTTAGTATTGAATGTGCAAGATAAAATTTAAGCAAGAGTTGAAAATGACTTCAATGAAAAATTTACTATGTAACATCAAGTAACCTTCCTTTTTGATGAAAATGTTTTGTGAAGTTCCTGATTGAATTTCAGTAACTACAAGAGTTAGTTAAAATGTTAATCACCTTATGCAATCGTTGCTCTTACAACATCAACTTACTGGAAAGTTGCCCACAGATTTTGGTACCCGAGTGCGCAACAAAGCTCCGTGCGAAGCACGGGTATCTTTGCTAGTATATATATATACTCACATATACGTGTGTGTGTGCGTATGAGAGAGACAGAGAGACAGAGGGAGAGAGAGATTTCTCTTGGTGTGTTTGTTGGGTATCACTGGTCCAGGACTACAAAGAAAAGTATGTATTAAAAGATTAAGTAAAAAAGCAGCTTAAACGAAATTTATATTGGTGAATTGACGTAATCGGATCAAATGATACGAATTGTTGAGATTTGTCTCGCACAGACGCCATCTTGATTGGCCAGCTAGAATTTCAGATAATGGCCGAACTTGATTTGCTGCAACAATGAGTTTAGTGGAATTAGTGTCACGATTTAAACAGTTTTAAACCACCGAAACCTTTTTTTAGTTTTGTTTTGTAAATTTCCGAAATAACGTATTAGATCATATTATGGATACTTTAGGTTGTTCTCTTAGCTATATTATTATTATTATTATTATTATTATTATTATTATTATTATTATTATTATTATTATTATTATTATTATTATTAGCTCACAAGGAGTTTCCACACAGGTCTTCAGAGACCTTTCCCTGAAAACAGCTTGTGGTGTTTACTGGAAGCTGAGTGACAACAAGTCTCCCCAGGTTTCCAGGAATCTTCATCTCTTTCGGTAACATTTGTAAATAAATTTGCATTATCGCAACAGCTGGTTTCCATTGATTTCTCGTGAGCAGCAGCTATTGGTCTTTGCTGGATTTGAGTGGCATTAAGCCTCCTCAAGGTGGCAGTTCTCTTCGCACTTATTCCGCTGAGGTTTGGTCAGTTCATCGGTCTTTCCTTCCTCCTTGGCTCTACTTGGTTATTTGGTCTCGCTTTTTTGTGGGGGGGGCGACGATGTGGCAATGGGGATAGGGTTGGGTTAGAGAACTTATAGATATGCGGTTTCAGTGTTCTTGGTTCTATGTAGTGTTTCATGTTCTGCCTTTGCAGCATTTTGTCTGGCCCGCACTTGTTGCTCCTGTGTGTTTCCACATTCAAGGGTTTTCTTAATATTTCAGCTGTTTTCTTGATTGTTGTTCGTTGTATTTTTCCAGTCATTCCTTTGATTCCAATTCCTCCCATTCTGTTTTCAAAGTTTGTCGGGATTTTTCCTAGTGCCCCGACTATTATAGGCATTATTTTGATTTTCTTCATCTTCATAATAGAGCTTTCAGCTCTCTGGTTAGCTCTGTGTATTTGGTCCGTTTCTCCTTTTCTTTGATATTCACCCTGTGTTCAGCTGAAACATCAAAGTTTTCGATTTGACAGGATTTGTCTTTCTTGTTAATTATTACGACATCCATTATTCTTGCTTGGATGGGTCTATCAGTTTTTATGTCCATGTCCCGTAGGACTTTATGATTATTGTTTTCAAGTACTGTTGCAGACTTATGTTTGTACCACTTGTCTGTGAGTTCAAGATGAAGTTTTTTGCATAATTCCCAGTGTTATGCCCTTCCCACTTGGTCGTGTCAGTTCTTTTATTCCTTTTTGGCCAGTTTGCTGCATAGACATATCATATGGTTTATCGTCTCGTCTTTTTGTCCACAGAGTATACATTATACATATAGTATACATATACTATACATATAGTTTTGTGTCTTCATTTCATACTCTTGTTGTCCTATTATATATATATATATATATATATATATATATATATATATATATATATATAATAAAATAAAATAAAAATTTCAATTAAATTTACCAAAATGATCCAAGATGGTAAAAATAAAGTATAATATAAATATTAAAGAATTAATATTTATAAAGTTATCTCAGGCAGATGTAAAAACCCGATAAAACCATAAAATAGGAGATAGAGCTTATAATACGAGCAAACAGTTAATAAAACATGTTAAAAAACACTTTGAGATAGAGTAAAAACATATTTAATCTGAAAAGGAGACACTTGATAAGTGGATCGTCCTTAATCCGCGGAGTTTCGAAGAAATACTTTCCTTCTCATCAGAGGGTAGGAATTAGCAAAATGTGGGATCGGATTTTGCATACAAAAGTATTTGATGAAACAACAAGTAAGTCAAAGATCTTACTTGATAACAAAAAGTGAAGCAGAGGGAATATGGTGAAGAAAAAGGTGATTACACGTGAATGGATAGTCTGTTGAAAGATAAATAATCCAATGACGGTAAAATCCAAAAATACAACTTCAAGAAAGATAATTGAATATATATATATATATATATATATATATATATATATATATATATATATATATCGTCTTAATCTTCCTTCTTTTGCTGCTATTTTTTGGTTAATATCTTCGTGTTTCTTGTTTAGCCTCTACCTGTTAGTCACATTTTCAATTTTCAATTTTCTCCACGTCGCTTTCTTCCTGTTTATCGTTTTTGCTTCCTTTTTATGTTTGTTTATTTGGGTTTCTAACCTCATTTCCCATCCAGGTTTTGTCGATGAATCTTTCCCCGGCTGTTTTCTGATTTGAACTTAATACTTACACTCTTGACTCCTGCATAAATTAAATTTTTTATGCCTGTGATTGCATCTGTTGTGATTTGTGGGAGAAGCTTATTAATCTTCTCTGTTTCTGTTTTTAATTTCTTCTGTTCTTCATTCCTTACAGATGGGAGTTTTTTTTCGTCGTTCATGAACTTTATAATTTTTCCTATTTTGTCTGCTTATTTCTCTGTTAACACTGTTTCATTGTTCTCGGTTCCCTCGTTTTTGGGGTCAAGTCTTCGTAGGTTTCTTCTTGTGTGGCTTCTACATGTGCGGTTCTAGTGGGCTCTGCTATATGCTCAATTTCCTCGTTTACTTTTCGTTATATTTCTGATACTTCCAGTTTTGAGAGACAGCCTCTCTTTAGTATCAGTCTTGCTTGGTCTGCAAATCTTTGTTCTGTTGTATGGTAATTACTGGACTTGCCCCATTGCTCTTTCATTCGTTTCCGATAGCCTCCATATCTATGTTTAGGATTGCTTCTATAATAGCATTCCAATATGAGTCTGTTCTCTTTCATTGTCCATTTCTTCCTTCGGGTTTTTCTTTTTTGATGGTAATCTTGGCGGTGCTGTGTTTGGTTTGTACCATTTTCATTTCTGAGATTAAAGGTTATACTTACCTGCTTAGCGTCCGTATTATCTGTGTTATTATTATTACTATTTTTATTATTATTATTAATATTATTATTATTGTTTTGGGTGTTGTTGTTATTGTTATTATTATTATTATTATTATTAGTAGTAGTAGTAGTAGTAGTAGTATTGGTGTTGTTATTATTATTATTATTATTATTATCTCACTGAAAACGGTATGTCAACGTGATAATGTCGTAACTGACAATAAATGTATAATTAAGTCGTTATATTATATAGCGGGCATGAGTGTATATAAACATGTGATATATATAGTGTGTGAACATCTAGTGTTTAAAATGTTCCTTTACTTGCATGGATGTGTGGTTGTTTCACATATAACTCTCTTCACTTCGTAACAAACAAATATATACGGACAGTTTTTTAGAACAATGAATAAACATCTTTTTCCACTTGGTCGCGACAAAGGAAAAGCATAACTTTTTAATAGGGGCAAATATGTCTCTCATTCTTCTGGTCTATTTCTTACAGTCTTAAAACAAATATCTCCCTTCGGAGGAACACTGAATACCAAGTTCATTTTATATAAACTTTATTCTCCACTTCCCATCCGAGCTGCGATGCGGTGTAAGATCAACATTCTGTTAAGGTCGCGTTTCTCCCAGCTCCCACGTGCGGAGTCGATATCTTCTGTGCTCACTTGTCCAACTCTCCCATCTCAAAACATGGAGTATGACAAGTTGTGTTCACAGTTAGCATAGACAACTGTTATACAGAGCACTTCTCTCAGATTTATAATGTTACGTTTAATAAGTGCCTGAAAATATTCTTGTCAGTTAAATCGGCACTTTGTCATGGACACGTGCACCCGACGACGGAGAAGGACCCCCTTTTCGAAAGAAAATAATAATTTCTAAGTAGACGTATTTGAAAACTGTGGTGAATCGAAATATCGTTGTGTATTTTAATGCTAATAGTAAACGTGCGTCTGGGTGGGAATATAAGAAAAAGAAAAAGATGAAGCAAAAATCGAAAACAGTCAGCGTGGTGGACCTGAAGCCTGAAAAGTCAATTAATTTATCACAAGATTATTGAAATGTGTGCAAATATTTAACTCGTTTGAAAATCCATTCAAGTTTGGTAAAAAAAAATTTTTTTTTTGGAAATTAGTTCTTTGAATGAACACAAAATTACGATTTTTATTTTTATGAATGAACAATTGTATAAATGACTGAAATGCTCGTGTGGTATTCGGAAACATCATTATTCTTATTTGAAGCTAAGTAATCGCAAGGTATTTGTAAGTCTCTGAAATTCGTCACTTTCTTATGAAAAGTCTATGGGTCGAAAACAGTTAATATGGAGTACATCAAAAGTATACAAATATAAAAAGAATACGAAATATTAATTCAGCTGTTAATGAGCAATTCACACATGCACACTGAAAGAGCTGAACTTATTTCACATACGTCAGAGTGTCGTAGAAGTATTTTGTTATTAGGAAATTTTTCAATTACACAGAACACACCCATTAAGTTCGCTGACATTGAGCGTACAGCGGTCCTTGTGTTATCCTTTTGTTGCGCACTTCTCTTTATTTGTAGATTGATTCTTTTATCTGAAACAAAATAATAACAAAATAAACTGGGACAACACTTTCCTAGAGTAATGATTTATTCAACAACACGCAGATAATTAATATATATATACTCAATTTCAATAATTGACGTCGGCTGTGCAATTATCGCTCATATAGAATGGTCTTAGATGGAGAGGGAGAATGAGAGCGTTTATGTGTTAAGCGCATCACTTAAATTATACCTTTCCGCCAGAGGATAAAAAAACCCATATTGTGTGTTTGTGCTTCCACGAGACAGGGAGTCAGACTTTACCTACAACTCGTGCTATTGTTTATGTTACATTATTTCTGTCTACATCGCATCGATTCTTTGATAACAATACATTTGATATTTGTTTACTTTTCAAAATAGCTCAACATTTAATTGAGGATTAACTAATTTCCATATTCCTTAATTAATTACTTATTTATTTTTTTATAGATGATTGGTTTCATTTAATTTTTCGCCGAATTGTATTTATGCATAGTTTCTATTTTCTGCATAATTGCGTCGAATTAAAGATCAAAAGGTTTTACTGAAATATTTACATTCTATCTCTCTCCATTTATGTATGTATGTATGTATGTATGCATATATGTATATATATACATATATATATATATATATATATATATACTAGCAAAAGTACCCGTCGTTGACTGGGTTCAAAAACAGCCTACAGAAAATGGACTCTGATTTATGAAAGTATGATAGGTTATGAAAAGGAAGGGTTGTAAAGAGATAGTTTCGAATTTGGGGGTATCAGAACCAAAGTAAAATATGATGAAAGTAAAAATAAAATAGATAAACCCCATAATTTATTATACCATACCTGTTCACACTGAAACACTAATTACAATATTATGTGGATGTATCTTAAAAAACCTTGTTAAACTTTGTGACATATTTCCATCCTATGGAGGTCAGGCGCGAACGAACACCCCATAATTTTATTATACCATATTTCTTCAAACTGAAACATACTTATCAAAGTATACTTACGCAGATAGATATGAAAAGTCTTTATTAAAGTTTGTGCCTATTTCCATTCTATGGAGGCCAGGTGCGAACGCAGACCCCACAATTTTATTATGCCATCCCTATTTAAGTTAAAACATACTTATCAGATATTATGTGCATCTATATCAAAAACACTTGTAAACTTTTTTTTTAATTTTTTATTTCCATACTTTGTGAACCAGGAAGACCCCACAATTTTAATGGATCATCATTATGCCAGATCAAACATACCCATTACTGTGCCTCGATACATCTTCTATCATTATATGTGATCAGTTTTCTATAATAGTCAACCATATAGGAGCCTATTCGTGACCAGACACACACAGAGATGTTCAGCTTTATATATATATATATATATATATATTCTAATAGAGTGGTAAAGTAGAAACAGTAAATTATCTGTTTATCTAATTATCTGTGTATTTATGTATGTATCTGTTCATCTAGATATCTAGCTAGCTAGGTATCTGTTCGTATAAATATCTATTTATCTATCCAGCCATCTATCTATCTAGTGATGGATGGATAACGGATATTGAAATTGACGTATTTTGTGAAAATATGTCAAACTCTGACCTGCTCAAGTTTGCATCGGAAAGTATCAAAACAGGTGACTGGAAGTGACGTGTCGGATGTTATGTATTCCGGTCTGCACAAACATCTTTGAGTTGGATTGGATTTGTGGAAGAAACAGGATGGATTAAACAATTCTCCCCATAAGAGAGCGACAGTTTCAAAATGGAAACAGAGAAACACCAAACCAAAGGTCGTCATTCATTAGAGGTCTGCTGTGACAAAATGTCTGGAGGTGAATAATATATATATATATATATATATATATATATATATATATATATATATATATATATATATAATCCTACATCGTCTAGGGCCGTGTCTTGTAGAGCTCGTTTTAATAGAATCCAGCTCGCCCAACAAACAGCAGAGAAATATATGTCTTTATGTCATGTTATATGTTATAGGCAATTATGTTGTTATGTCGCATCCTATTTTGAACATAAAAAATAATTATTATAATTCTTTTTCTATCCTTTGCAATTTTAGTATGTTATTATGGATGATAACGATTACCAGTTGTCAAAATTTCAGCTTTTCAGAATTGTTATTTCTTACAAATATTAAGTTTAAAAATGTTGTCCCTTAGTTTTGGACTTTAGTGTATGTGTGATACATTATAATAATCAATTCGGATTTTAATCTATAATAATAAGTACAAAATTTACATGAATCAAAACTTCATATTTAAGCGTTTTACGACCGGCAAAGTGAGATGTTCCCTTATTTCAGTAGTCATAACAATATAATTAAGAAAAAGCTACATAAATGTAGTTTTTCATCATTTATTTTCGCCAGCTATATTTATATTACTTGAAAATATTTTGTTTACCAAGAATCGCCGCTTATCAAGGCCCAGGTTCCACTCGAGGATAAGTGTTAAAGAATGTACAGTATTCAAATTGTTAGAAGAGTAAGTTTTGTAAATGGGATTACTTAAGGGAAACGGCTCATCAAGAACTTGTTTACGTTGGACTTAGAGGGGACCATATTGTAGTCAGCTGGAAAACACTTAAACGGAAGAGAGTTTCACATGTGTGCAGTTCTAAGAAAACTTTGTTCATGGAATCTACGTTTAGGTTTATGCGCAGATAAAGAGTGGATGAAATTATTAATAGTGTTTTCAGGTAGACGAGTGTTTCTCTGAATGTTCTGCAAGGGTGGATCATAGATCTTACCTTAGACGGGCACTTGCCATAAAAATAACGATAGAGCAGAGAGAGGCTCGCAACGTCTTTTCTGTGAGAAAGAGGTCGAAGGGAAGAGAAAAGGGCATCCCCCACTAGATTATGAAGTCTATTTTGAATTCTGCCATCCTTGGGCGTACCTGGCTCTGGTATAGATAGGCATTGCATCAGCAGATTGATATAAACTGGATCCCACCATTTTTCCAGCGACCTTGCCAAAGGATATGATGTACGTGTTCCATTTCAGATCAGGAAGCTTGTCAAAACATAGAGCCTCCCTAAGACGAGAGCCATTCATTTCAATTGATGCCAGATGGGGATAAGAACGTTGATGATGCAAAACTAGAAGCTTGGTTTTAGATGCATTAAAATAACCAGCCACTTTTTCACCTATTGTACCACATGTTCAGGATCATTTCGAATTGATTTGTACATTTTATATTTAGTCAGCTCATCAGATGTTTATTGTTTGCTATCATAGAGAGAGTAAGACAATATAACGCTCCCACGCTTCCTGTTACTTAGTTCACCATATGCCATTTTTATAACAGATTTTTTTTTCATGTTCACCAGTTAAATATCAAATGGATATTTTCATAATTTTCCACATTTTCTTTCATTAATATATAAGGCTTTCCTCTATAATTATTAATGTATGAAATTAAAGAGCCATGTATGAAAGAAAAGGTTGCTGCATATTCATCATCTGGTCTTATCAGATATGAAGAAAAACGAATTACCGTATTTGGTTGTACGAAAATCTTCTATAATTTATGTTAGTTTATTCATACATTTTCAACAACACAAGATAAATGTAGGCAAGAATACAAACATATGTTGAGTTAGTAAATATTATGTAGTCTAAAAAATGAGTTGCTTAGCGAAAGTCATGGTTAAGAAGACAGGAATATGATGTTTTGTCAACTTTAGGTTTAACATTAACGAATACTTATTTTTGGATTTTAATTAAGAATTTATACGTGTATACTGTATTTGCGACGAAAACTTTCGGATATAGATATTATTTATTTGACTTCTTTCAAATATATATTAAGATTTCCATATCTCCCCGTGGAGACGCGTTTTTTGTTGTTTTTATTTACCGAATTCAGATAAAGTAGTCAACCAAGCGATCACCGAGAATTGTATTCTCTTTGGCTTTACTATGGAAATAACAGAAAGTCTGAAAAAAATGGCCGTCAGTCTGCGCTAAAAATGTTTTTCCTTTTCGAAAAAGTCTAATCTAATTGTCTTATTTCTCACACTTTGTCTTCGTCGATGTTGAGGTCTCAAAGGAAATTACATCGCAATCCACTTGGCCGTAAACTCTTATCAACTAGTTCTTCTTTTCATCGGCATCCTCTCCTTCACTCTCCGTCCTTCTACGCTCTACTTTCTTCTTCTCTTCTTTCCTTTGCAAACCTAACTCGAGCCCTAACCCCAACCCGACCCCCACAGTTAACTCAAACGTGTATAAAAATCAGATTTTGCTGTTGACTGTCTGCTCCAGTGTGTCCCCAGGAAGAATGTCTCGTTGTCTACCACGTTCGTGAAACAAAACTATCGGTGGATGGTCGTACAGGAAATTTGTAATTCCACACCGAAAAGGATTAGCGAATCAAATTGCGACTCAGAATCCCAGCGAATACGCGGATGATTTGGTTTGAAGAGGTGAATTAGGTTCATGAATATTTGTCGACTTTGTTCCACCATTCGGACCGGCTTCCCCTTCTCTCATGGTAATCAGATTTTCAAACGGATCGCTTTTAACGACGATCGATAGGTTCACCAGAAAGTGTTGTAGAAAAATAAACAGGGACAACCCAACTTCCGAAATCGACTTGATCGTTATTGGAAGAAGAATAAATCCATCTGATACTATTTATATATTTTCTTTATGGCACCGGAGACAGACGTGATTAAGATTACAAAATAGTTCTAAACTTAACATGTCATTAGAAAGCAAGCGTATCTTGTAATGTAGTGGAAACATTCGAGCAAGAAGTTCAATCGCTGATAACTGACCCCCCCCCCCCCGCCAAACAAGTGGTTGCACAGGAGAATTTATTTGTCATTGTCACTCGCTTCATCGGATTCTACATTTACTTTATAATCTGCCTACTGGGGATAGAAAACGCGATGAATAAAACTGTTGAATGTGGCTAGCGTTGAGGGAAAAGTATTAATGCGACTTGAATCAAAATGGACTTTTGTGAAACATCGTATGTTTGTAAATTCTGTTGTTGTCTTCTCAGTTTCCATGGGAGAGTTAACAGGAAAAAGCCCAAGAAATGCAATTTAAAATTATATTTTCTTTCGTTTACTTTTTCTTTGGTTTGATTTAATGATGATTCACTTTGCTTTTGTGCTTTTGTGCTGATATCGACTTCGCCATATGTTCATCTAAAAGCGTGTATGTGGTTATCGCATGCTTGCTTGTCTCTCTCTCTCTCTCACTCTCTCTCTCTCTCTCTCTTTCTTTGTCATTCGCTGTCTCTCTTTTCCGACTCACTGTCTACGTATTTCTTCCCTTGTTATATAACATTTCATTTTGTGTCTTAGTGTAATTTTTTTTGTTTTTGTTGTAAATTCTGACACTAATATTTTAGTTTCCATTTTTTTCTAAACCTACTTCTATGTTTTTGATCAGTAATTTCTTTAAACACCAGATCGCGTTTTCAGGTAAAATTCCTTAAAGATTTGCTGTCGTCGATGGTTTGTGATCACATGTAATTTCTTTAATTATTTGTGTCAAAATTTCATTTTCAAATTCAAAGTTTTAACTTTCTATTTCCTATCATTACCATTGCATTTGAAACAGTTATCCTCGCTTTTCTTTTTTGTAAATCTTTATTGCATTATATTGGGGGGAGTTGCTGGCCAAGCAAAATGATAAAATAAGAGTGTGACAAGTAAAAAAAAACTAGTCCAAAGATGGACTACTAAGAAAAAAAGCTTCCGCCACGAAAAAATAAAAAGCAAGTATCTAGGATGCCTTCTATTAGTGCAATATAGTCTGGGGGAGTGGCTCACGCCCGGAGGTTTCAGTGAAAATCGAATACTTCGCTATCAGAACTGATAATACAAATAATGTAGAAACTAAAGCGTTTGGTAATATAACATAGTGATTTATGGGAATACAAAAGAATTATAGCACCATCCATACCACAACTAGAAAGGAACAACTAGCATTATAATACTCAGGAGACTTATTAGCGTGCTGATTACATGGTAAAACATCAGTTGTTATTAAAATTAACAGTTTCTCTCCAGCATTGTTAGTGTGTAAATACATTGATTGTTGGAAATTATTTCAAATATAGTCTTAAAGTAAAGATAAAGTAAAGTTTGCAATATGAAATCAATTATAAAACAAACTCTTAGTGCTGTGATGTTCTTTAAGGTGTATATTTGTTCTTATATATTATTTAATTGGAATTTATTGAGATGAATTATCCCCATCTTTTTGTCGTGAAACAACTAAGAAAAGATGGGGATAATAGTCCGCAATAAATAAAAAATAAATAATAAATAATACTCGTCTCAATAAATTCCAATTAAATACTATATATCCCATTCGGTACGAACCCGACCATGGAAGATCAAATAAATAAACATGAAGTTATAAGACCAAAAAATTCAACCTTGGGGCCCGTGGCGCAGTTGATAGAGACGTTGAATCTCTACGGTTCCAGGTGAGAATTGTCTGAAGATAGCGGTTTCAATCCTACCCAAAGCCGGCCAGAGGTTTACTTGGCCAAAACGTGCTGAGACGACAACAACTACGGAAGGCAGTAATTACAGTGGATGCAGTCAGGAGATTCAGAGTTCCTATCCGTCGCGGTTACCACTAGTCGGCGGAAACGCCGTGAAACAACTAAGAAAAGATGAGGATAATAGCCCGCAATAAAAAAATTAATGTATTTGTTCTTACCATCAATTGTAAAATGAGAAACGGCTTTAAAGAATCAAATAAATTGGGTTATTTTAAATAAATATCAATAAAACAAAATGATTTATGTTCTAATATATTTCAGTTAATTTATGGACTCTACAGGTAATTGTTCTTAGTGATAACAGGTGGGATCGAAAGAGAAATATTTCAATTCGGATTACGTGAAGAATAGAGCATTTATTAAAACTTTTTAATGTTATAATTGTTGACGTATCGATTTGTTTTGATCAACACAAACATTGACTTTCTCAAACACACACACACAACATATACACCCCGTATATATATATATATATATATATATATATATATATATATATATATATATATATACGTATGTATATTAAATGTTTATATGTATGTGAGTATGTATCTACGATAATCACGTTGACTACCGTTCTCGTCAGATCACCGACGATAAGCAACGCTGAGCTTGGCTAGTACCAGATGAGTGACCATTTGGGAATTCTGGGCGCTGTATGTGCTTTCCGCTTATCTCAGCATTTTTTCCAGTTGTCCTGTCCCTTCACTTACCACTAATATTCAACAATGTCAACTCAGGATAAGTGTGTTTAGAGATTGCGCAACTCTTGCCACAAAAATCACACGCGCAGGCACCCTTACAGTGGGTATACATAGTCTGTCAAGATTGAAGGAAGCCTTTTTTATGTACATATAATAGAGAGATATAAATCACTTAGCATGATTGAATATGATTATATATTGTTGCAATGAAAAAAAAGAGAAATGCAATTACATTGCATGCCGTTGTAGCAATGAGATAGAAAAAAAATTAAGGTGGACAATTATGACAAAATCAGCTGGGAAGACACATTGTAGACAATGAAGAATATGGAAGTGTTAGTTGTGGTTGTTTAATTTGGAAGTTAAGCACAAAGTCATGCGTGGTTTTGAATAACTAACGGAAGCGCATTTTCACTTCAAAAAATGTATCAATCTAAAAAGGGAATAAAAAAATTGTAACAGATCTTTTTGAAAAAAAAACAATTGATTTAAAGCACTGCATAATATTGCATATCTCAATTCCATATTCACGGTAAATTGGTTTGTATTTTTGAGTGGAACCTGATTGAAATCTGTCATCTATTATACAGCTATATTATCATATCATTATTATTATGTCATCTATTATATTTCTATATCATTATATCATCCCTCATATATCTATATCATTACACCATTATTAGATCAATGTGTTATACATATGGTTTAGATTTTATTAAACTCGGACATACGCACTTGCTTTAAGTGGAGTTGATCTCTATAGGTTACTTAGAGGTGTGTTCAAATAGATAATCAAGACTAACATAGTGTTCGGGGGCTATTATGATTATTATTATTATTATTATTATTATTATTATTATTATTATTATTATTATTGTTATTATTATTGTTGTTATTATTATTATTATTGTTATTATTATTGTTATTGTTGTTGTTATTGTTATTGTTATTATTATTATTATTGTTATTGTTATTATTGTTATTGTTATTGTTATTATTATTGTTATTGCTATTGTTATTATTATTATTGTTATTATTATTATTGTTATTGTTGTTATTGTTATTATTGTTACTATTATTGTTATTATTGTTATTGTTATTGTTGTTATTGTTATTGTTATTATTATTATTATTATTGTTTTTGTTTTTGTTATTGTTATTATTATTATTGTTATTATTATTATTGTTATTGTTATTATTATTATTGTTATTGTTGTTATTGTTATTATTGTTACTATTATTGTTATTATTGTTATTGTTATTGTTGTTATTGTTATTGTTATTGTAATTATTATTATTGTTGTTATTGTTATTGTTATTATTATTATTGTTATTATTATTATTGTTATCATTATTATTATTATTATTATCTTATATCTTATATCTTATATCTTATATATTATTATTATTACTATTATTATTATTATTATTATTATTATTATTATTATTATTATTATTATCTTATATATTATAAATTTTAGTATCAAGAGATATTCAGCTCAAGAATTCCCTTACGTGAGGATAACATTTTCGAAACTTTATTTCCCTTTTCGAAAAAAATATATATGCATAATGACGTTTATTATTTTTTTCTGTAAGCCAAGTATATTTGACATAAATAAACTGAAATCTATGTCTTACTTGTCCCTCAAGTTTTAGTCATAAAAGTCCAACGGTCTTTGTTTTATCACTATTAAATGAAAAGCACATAAGCTGCATACAATGTTAAAAATTCTTACTAACATTGAGACACTCCTCATTTAGCACTGCTTTGATTTTAGTTGTGATTGCTCCTTTCATGGAATGTCTCTAAGATAATGTGTATGAGATATTAGCTTAGGGATAATCTTATAGGTATTGTCTTAGTGATAAACCACAGATAAAAACATAAGAAGTTAAAGCTCGCGGAACTTGAAACCCATTCAAGATTCCAGATATTTCTGATGAAACAAATACCAAATTGCGAGCATATCATTAAATTGTGATATAACCAATGCTGGGTAATAATCACTGAAACCGTGCATATCTTAGCCATGAGGTTTATTAGTGCAAAATATTTTACACAATTTCATTAACGACTAGCGGGCCTACCCGGTGTTGCTCGGGACCGTATAAACAATGAGGAAATCGAAGTTGATTTTGAATATAATTGTTATCCTTTGGAGAGAGCAATTTTTAATGCGTATGTATCATTTGCTATTTCGAGCAAAAGAATATTTCACCTACCCTAGGGCGGCTATTACACATGTCTGAAATAATTGTACCTTCCCTTGGACAGGTAATTTACAGAACGTATATAAAATAATTTTACCTTTTTGGGACGTCTTAAAATAATGTATGAAATTATGTAAAAAAACATAAAAAAAGAGTTGGTGCCATTAGTTAGAATTGAAATTAAAAAGAACCGAACGTTCCAGCCTGAGAAAAAATAAAAAATGTACGCGCATGTGCACAAAAACAAAATGTCAGCTAATACATAATAAACATTTTACATGTAAATTTGCCGATGTCTGTATGCGATATATGCATTTAAGCAAAGATATTATTCGCTATAAACCACCCTTCGGGCATGAATATTACAGGGTTATTCAAAAATCAGGAGACTTTATTCAAAAACCAAGAGACTTTATTAAAAAATATAAAGACTTTATTAAAAAACCAAGAGACTTTATTAAAAAACCAAGAGACTTTATTCAAAAATATAAAGACTTTATTCAAAAATATAAAGACTTTATTCAAAAACCAAGAGACTTTATTCAAAAATCAAGAGACTTTATGATTTCATTTATTCAACACCTGTTATTACTTGGTAGATTAGGGCCCACATTTTTCTTATGAGATTTTCAAAAATTTACACATCCTCCCCATTAAAATTTTCCAAAATATTACCAACATTAATTTTTAATTCTTTCATAGTAACAGCACAAGGCCTTATGGCCGAGTATCTAGACTTAACCATATTAAAAAAAAATTCTATAGGGTTAAGGTCGGGGCTGTAGGGGGGAAGATATACAACTTCAATCTGGTGAGATTCTAAAACATCTTTAACAACAATTGTCTTGTGGATTGGGGCGTTATCCATTACTAAGACTACATTTCTCCTTAAAACACCCTCATTAACAGCCCCGACGAGAAACTCAAGAAACTTCTCCCCATTAAACGATCCATCAATCAGTTTGTAATAGGATAAGCTGAACTGTGAAATAATACAGCAGGCTGATAGGTTTTGTCCTTTAGAAGGGGGAACCTAAGTAACTGGGCTTACACCAATTTGCGAATATCCATAATTTTTGGATGTGTGCAAATTAAAGCCTGTTTCATCCAGAAACAAAACTTCGCGGTTTCGATATCCCACAAAAGCCCTGGCGTATTCTCTCATTTTTTCACGGTGATTATTCGTGTTAACAATAGCTGCCTTCCTCTTCAGCTTTTTTCTTGTTAGCCCCGCTTCCTTCAAAAGTCTGCAAACGGAGGTTTGATTCGGGGTAAATCCAAATTTTTCTTCAAACTTTGTTTGAATCCCTTTTTGAGTTAACGACTGGTCTTCATTAATAATATTTTTAACCTTGTTCACCAAGTCAGGGTGCTGTGTTGTAGGTCGCCCTGATTTTCCATAATTCTCAGAATAAGAGGAATCTGGATTTTCTCTTATCTTTGAAACTGCTTTATACACAGTAGACTTGCTCTGTCCTGTCATCTGCATAATTTCCGTTGCAGGTACATTTTGCCCAACAAGCCTTTTTATTAACTCAAAAAGAGATTCATTCATCATTACTCTGGGTTTCTTGTTAGCAGAACCATCCGAGTTCATATTGTTCTCCATACCTTGATTTGATTCTACCATTAAGGGTAAATTTAAAAATAATTTTTTTTTTATATCTGAAAAAGTCTTTATATTTTTTAATAAAGTCTCTTGATTTTTTAATAAAGTCTTTATATTTTTTAATAAAGTCTTTTGATTTTTTAATAAAGTCTTTATATTTTTGAATAAAGTCTCTTGATTTTTGAATAAAGTATTTATATTTTTGAATAAAGTCTCTTGATTTTTTAATAACTCTGTATTTCCTGAGAATTTCAGTGCTATGTGACCAGTAGTTTAAGAGTTTACCTGTTAGATATTTACACACACATACGTCTACTGTGCAACGCCTCCTCGAGAAGGTGGTTAAGAACTCTTATTTCTCTAGATTCTCGGCACGTGTCGTCTAGACTTCTCGGAGGTTGTTACGTGAATCTGGTATGTTGAAAGCGAATATCGAAGCGGCAGGCAGGAAGAAAGACAAACAATTGTAGTCTATCTACAAAAGCTTAATTTTCCAAAAATTATGTACAAAATATTCTTACAGTTCTCATACAGATTTTGTAAGTTCTTTTCAAAGTCTCAACTCTCTTCACAGACAGTGACAGACGGATGGATGAGGTAGGTAGAGGGGGCCCTCTCCAGGGAACGGCGGGTTTATACGACCTGTTCTCCTCGAATTCAACAAGTAATCTGCTTTGAAAATCTCCATTCACTCTGCGGCTCAAGTCTGGCTAATTTTCACACAACAGTCGTATATATAGTAAGGTATGTGGATGGGGGTGGAAATTCTCCTCAGCCAATAAGATTTCGCCACGAAATATCCACGAAATCCTAAGCCCCAGGTCCCTGAGTGGGAACCATTCCCACACCTGAAATCCTCTCACGATTTTCAAAGACAGGTGTCAATTCTGACATCCGAATATGGGTTCATTTAAGGCCAGACAAGGTTCTAAGTGAAATTTCCTGTTGTCAACTTTTAGCCGTAAAAATATATTTCTCTGGTTTTCAAACAATATCTATTTTGACATGAAATAAAATATATATATTTATCTTCTCTATCTTAAATCCTTGGGTTGTCTGGCGTCACCCGGGAAGAAAAAAGCTACTTCAGCGTAGTTCTAACGCTCCTCAATGGGGGATTACGTTACAACTGTTTTATTTATATAGAGGAAGAGAAGATTATATGGGTAGACTTTGGGGGGATTCCATTCATAAATATACTTAAATATATCAACACCTACAAATAACAACGCAACAATTGACAATTTTTGACGTTTTATTTTATTACTAAATTTTCCTTAGGACATTTTTTTTCTTATCTTTTCAAATAGATTTTACGTATTTTCCAAAGTTTAAGGCAACACGAAAATTATTTCATCTGAATTTTCAAAGAAAAAGGCTTTATAAGAGGGATTTAATATATTTTTACACCAAAATCACTGGTTTGACGAAACAATGTTTGAGGGTTTTGATTATTTCTAATACGTATAATATATTAATGGAATTCAGAGATTTTTTTACTTATTTAAAAACATATATTTCAAATTCTTATCAAATAGGCTTTAGTACACTTTTTATATTCTATTGTTTCTCTGGAAATTCTTCGATTAAGCTCCAGAACTTATCTTTTATCGCCAGTGTGACTAGGGTGAAAAAGAATTATCATGAAAAAAGTTTATTTTTCAAATTTTTTTTTTATATATGAAACAGATTAACTTCAAGTTCCTTCCTTTCAAGCTAGTGTATAGCTGTTTTCGAATATAATATAAACAAATACTTGTCATAAACCTTCTCCACTAGTAATAACATCTATTCATCATTTGCAACCCTTTTATTATATTCTTCATAATTCAATTGACAATCCGTCCATCTCATTGAGGCATATCCTTGCATTGATAAACGGTAGCATAAGAGCACATATATATATATATATATCGGAAACCTCATTGAAAACCATCCCAATAAATAATCGTGCTTTTGTACAATCATAATCATTAATCCTTTAATAATATTGTTTATTAATCAACTGACAGGCCATGAATCTCATTGTGCCGTTTGGTCGAGTAGCTTTTAGCTTTTATAAGCGCTGACTCATTAGTATAAAAATTAAATCTTCTTCAGAATGGAAACAAGATACTATTTCTTTGTTATGAGCAAGAATATCAGATATTGCTGGGGATTTAATGGGAGTTCCCTACTATAGAGCATGTCACAATACTTCAAATATACCGAATCACATTCTTT